>NC_084626.1:36653358-36928358 GCF_033978795.1 Nerophis ophidion
AATTCAAGGCAGGCGCATACTATGTACCCTGCGGATATGTGTGTATTCACATATACAGTGGGGCAAAAAAGTATTTAGTCAGCCACCGATTGTGCAAGTTCTCCCACTTAAAATGACAGGTCTGTAATTTTCATCATAGGTACACTTTAACTGTGAGAGACAGAATGTGAAAAAAAAAATCCAGGAATTCACATTGTAGGAATTTTAAAGAATTTATTTGTAAATTATGGTGGAAAATAAGTATTTGGTCAACCATTCAAAGCTCTCACTGATGGAAGGAGGTTTTGGCTCCAAATCTCACGATACATGGCCCCATTCATTCTTTCCTTAACACGGATCAATCGTCCTGTCCCCTTAGCAGAAAATTAGCCCTAAAGCATGATGTTTCCACCCTCATGCTTCACAGTAGGTGTGGTGTTCTTGGGATGCAGCTCAGTATTCTTCTTCTTCCAAACACGACGAGTTGAGTGTATACCAAAATGGATACATGGATGATACAGCAGAGGATTGGGAGAATGTCATGTGGTCAGATGAAACCAAAATAAAACTTTTTCAAATTCTGTTTCTCACAGTTGAACTGTACCTATTATGAAAATTACAGACCTCTGTCATTATTTTAAGTGGGAGAACTTGCACAATCGGTGGCTGACTAAATACTTTCTTGCCCCACTGTACATATATATCAGTAGAAGCATTTAAGTTCCATCTTTAAAACTCATTTGTATACTCAAGCCTATATAAATAGACCCCCCTTTTAGACCAGTTGATTTGCTGTTTCTTTTATGCTCTGCCCCCTCTCCTTCGTGGAGGAAGGAGCGTGGGCTCAGGTCCGGTGGCCAAGGATGAAGCCCTGGCTGTCCAAAGTCAGGACCCGGGGTGGACCGCTCTTCTGTGCATCGGTTGGGGACACCTCTGCACTGCTGACCTGTCTCCACTCGGGATGGTCTCCTCCTGGCCCCTCTATGGACTGGACTCTCGCTATTATGTAAGATCCACTGTGGACTGGACTCTCACAAGATTATGTTAGATCCACTCAACGTCCGTTGCACCGGTCGCCCAGGGGCGTCCCCACATCTGCGGTCCCCTCCAAGGTTTCTCATTGTCCTATCGGGTTGAGTTTTTATCATATCACGTCTATACTGCCATAATATGATATTCGCCTATATTCCTGTGCACTTATGATGTGACTAAGGTTTTACTACTTACGTATAAAATACTAAATGGTCTATCTCCATACTATCTTGCTGATTGTATTGTACCATATGTCCCCGTCAGAAATCTATGTTCTAAGAACTCCCGTTTATTAGTGATGGCCAGAGACCAAAAAAAGTTTTTGGGCTATACGTTTTCTATTCGGGCTCCAGTACTCTGGAATACCCTCCCGGTAACAGTTAGAGATGCTACCTCAGTAAAAGCATTTAAATCCCATCTTTAATCTCATTTATACACCTTAGCCTTAGATTAGATCCTTTTTCAGACCAGTTGATCTGCTGTCTCTCGTTTCTGCTCTGTCCCCCTCTCCTGCGTGGAGAGGTTATAGGGTTTTCACGGAGAAGGCGCTAGCTGTTCTAAGTCGGAATTTGGGATGGACCACTCATCAATTGATGATATATACAAGAGGATCCCCTGCTGGCCTCCCTATGGACTGGACCATTTCCCCTCGACCCCAATCTGCAGTCCCTTCCAAGGTTTGTCGTTGTCTCATTGGGTTGAGTTTTTTCTTGCCCTGATGTTAGATCAGAGCCAAGGATGTCGTTGGGGTTTGTGCAGCCCTTTGAGGGATTTGTGATTAAGAGTTCTACAAATAAACTTTGATTAGTGAGAAGGTAAAAGAGATTGTACAGTCAAAATAAATTGGATGATTAATTTAAGTGTGTACATGATTAATTTGATTTTTTCTTTGTGATTCATCACATGAGTTAATATGTGAATTTTGACATCCCCAATATATGTATATACGTATATATATATATATATATATATATATATATATATATATATATATATATATATATATATATATATATGTACACACACACACAAACAAACATATACGTTTGCATGATCTTCCCGTGACTGCGTGGGTTCCCTCCAAAAACATGCACCTGGGGATTGGTTGATTGCCAGCCATTTCAACCGCGTGTCCCTTTTGGGGTTGCTGGAGCCTATCTCAGCTGCATTCGGGCGGAAGACAGGGTACACCCTGGACAAGTCACCATCTCATCACAGGGCCAACACAGATAGACAGACAACATTCACACTCACATTCACACACTAGGGCCAATTTAGTGTTGCCAATCAACCTATCCCCAGGTGCATGTTTTTTTTATGGAGGTGGGAGGAAGCCGGAGTACCCGGAGGGAACCCACGCAGTCACGGGGAGAACATGCAAACTCCACACGGAAAGATCCCGAGCCCGGGATTGAAACCAGGACTACTCAGGACTTTCGTATTGTGAGGCAGATGCACTAACCCCTCTTCCACCGTGCTGCCCGATTGGTTGATTGCCGACACTATAATTGGCCCTTGTTTGTGAATGTGAGTGTGAATGTTGTCTGTCTATCTGTGTTGGCCCTGCAATGAGATGGCAACTGGAGGGTGTACTCTGCCTTCCGCCCGAATGCAGCTGAGAAAGGCTCCAGCACCTCCCGCGACCCCGAAAGGGATAAACGGTAGAAAATGGATGGATGGATGGAATATTTGAGTTACGTCGCAAAAAGAGTCACAGAAAGCCGCTAGATCATGTTCTTACTTTATCCATATGTTCAACAGAGGAGGAGTTATGGTAATTTTAAAGGCCTACTGAAATGAGATTTTCTTATTTAGACGGGGATAGCAGGTCCATTTTATGTGTCATACTTGATCATTTCGCGATATTGCCATATTTTTGCTGAAAGTGTTTAGTAGAGAACATCCACGATAAAGTTCGCAACTTTTGGTCGCTAATAAAAAAAGCCTTGCCTGTACCGGAAGTACCAGACGATGTGCGCGGGACGTCACTGGTTGTAGAGCTCCTCACATTGTTTATAATCATAGCCACCAGCAGTTAGAGCGACAATTTCCCCATTAATTTGAGCGAGGACGAAAGATTTGTGGATGAGGATAGTGAGAGTGAAGGACTAGAAAGAAAAAAAAAGGCGAGGGCAGTGGGAGCGATTCAGATGTTATTAGACACATTTACTAGGATAATTCTGTAAAATCTCTTATCTGCTTATTGTGTTACTAGTGTTTTAGTGAGATTATATGACACCTGAAAGTCGCAGGGTTTGGTGACCGCCAGTGTTTCCGGTGGGAGGAGGTAAGAGAGTCCGCAGCTGCAGAAGGACGCAAGCTCCGCTCATGTCTACGGTAAGTGCCGACTTATTACCAAAAATTTCTCACCGAAACCTGCTGGTTGACATGTGGTCGGGAATCATGTTCCCTTGACCGCTCTGTTCCATAGTTAAGCCTCACCTTCTGTAATTTTAAACAAGGAAACACCGGCTGTGTTTGTGTTGTTAAAGGCAGCTGCAATACACCGCTTCCCAACTCCATCTTTGTTCTTTGACTTCTCTATTATAATTGAACAAATTGCAAAAGATTCAGCAACACAGATGTCCAGAATACTGTGTAATTATGCGATTAAAGCAGACTACTTATAGCTTGGATCGGGCTGGAAAAAAATGACCGCTACAACCGGTGACGTCAAACGCACGCATCATCATACCGCGACGTTTTCAACAGGATACATTGCGCGAAATTTAAAATTGCAATGTAGTAAACTAAAAAGGCTATATTAGCATGTGTTGCAGTGTTAAGATTTCATCATTAATATATAAACTATTAGACTGCGTGGTCGGTAGTAGTGGGTTTCAGTAGGCCTTTAATGGTGATCAGTGAATGAGACTGTCAATAAACTGCCAAGCAGCTATGAAATGTGATGAATACAATATGATTGGACTGGTAATAAAACATGTTTGATATAAAAAAATATACAATTTTTGTTTAAAAAAATATTTTCAAAAAAACCTGTAGGCCAGTATGAAAATATAATATATATCTGGGTTAAAAACCTAGATCAATGTACTGTATACTGAGATTATGCATTGCTGTTTTTCCCCAGAAGAAGTCTGAACTGTGTCCCTCTTTCCCCCTCCTCTTTTTCCATCTGTGTCTCTTCTATAGGGTTTGGCGATACAGAAGTTTTCGGTATCGAGCCGTTACCAAGTAAATACAGGGCTTATTACCGATACCAATATTTTCCCTGGCTAATTTTGCAGATCCATAAATGATTTGCCTTTATTTGCTGGCATGTATGATTTTGCGACAACAATATATATCGTTTAAAAAAAAAGTTCATACTCCCAACAGGCTCCTTCAGCTTCGTTCCCAGTGTTCGATTCAAGAACTCCTTCAGTCTGCACTCCATCCAGCTGTATAATCACTCGCTATCCAGCAATAGATGATGTTTATTACCTGACACCTTCTATGTTAGCTACTTCTCTTTGTTTATGTCTGTTTTCTGCTGGATTTACTCTCAATTTTAGGCTGCAGCTGTTACATATACTGTAATATTGTACATGGTAATTGTTATATATTGTATATATGATATAAACATATAATATATCAGTATATATCATGTACTGTACATATATCACGTATATATGTTATATTTTATATTGCTTTTTAGGGCTGCGAATCTTTGGGTGTCCCACGATTCGATTCAATATCGATTCTTGGGGTCTCCATTCGATTATATATTAATTTTGTCAATTCAACGCGATTCTCGGTTCAAAAACGATATTTTTCCGATTCAAAACAATTCTGTATTCATTCAATACATATGATTTCAGCAGGATCTACCCCAGTATGCTGACAGCAGAGTAGTATATTTTAAAAAAAAAATGCTTTGTAATTGTAAAGGACAATGTTTTATCAACTGATTGCAATGATGTAAATGTGTTTTAACTATTAAACGAACCAAAAATATGACTTATTTTATCTTTGTGAAAACATTGGACACAGTGTGTTGTCAAGCTTATGACATGCGATGCAAGTGTAAGCCACTGTGACACTACTGTTCTTTTTTTTTTTTAATAAATGTCTAATGATAATGTCAATGAGGGATTTTTAATCACTGTTATGCTGAAATTATAACTAACATTGATACTGTTGTTGACAATATTCATTTTTGTTTTACTACTTTTGGTTTGTTCTGTGTTTCAATTGCTCTGTTTATTGCACCTCTGAGTGTTGCTGGGTCAGATTAGGTTTTGGAACTGAAATGCATTGTCATTGTATTGCTGTGTATTGGTTTGTTGGAGTGATTTAAAAAAAAAAAAGAGAATCGCGATTCGTATTCGAATCGATTTTTTCCCGCACCCCTATTGCTTTTAGTCTATGTTATACCTGCATTGTCCTTTCCATCTTTTCCATCATTTATAACTGAGCTACTGTGTGGAATATTTTCCCTTGTGGATCATTTAGGTTTGTCTAAGTCAGACCTGGGCAAATTAAGGCCCGTTAAGCTTTTCTATCTGGCCTGCCGGACATTCCCAAATATTTTTTTTTTAGATTTTTAAGATGGAAACTGTAGCTACCATTATGATGTGCAGTGATGTTTTCTAATGACCGTAAGTCTTCAACTGTACAAAGTATTAAAATGGTTGGAATCTGCGCTTTTGGATGATATACTAGTTACTATGGAAATCTAATTAGTTACTATGGTAATCTAATTAGTTACAACGGTCATTTTATCACTTACAATGGTAATCTACGTCACAGCAGCTCAGACGAGCCACCAAGCAGTGTGGATGGGGAGCGTTTCCACAGATGCGGTAGGAGATTTTCACAACAAAGCTCTAAAGTTTAGTGATATATCAGATTGTAGGTGGGATAATTTTGTTCATATTTCACTGTGGGTTGCATTTTTGTTGTGTTTCACTTGATTGTAAAATATGTCGATCGAAAGGGAGTGTGAAATTCATATTTTGTCAATATTCAGTGTTTTATCCTTCATAGAAAAATGTAAAAATTCCATTACGTTTTTAAGGCGGTCTGTCATAACGTTTTTAGCAATCAATCAGGGATTATTGTGAGGTTTTGTAATAGTGTTCATGAAAATAGATGTACCGGACCCGAGACACATTTTTTCCTCTAAATGTGGCCCTCGAGTCAAAATAATTGCCCAGGCCTGGTCGTAGTCTAAGTCGGGAACCTTTTTGGCTGAGAGAGCCATGAAAGCCAAATATTTTAAAATGTATTTCCGTGAAAGCCATATAATATTTTTTAACACTGAATACAACTAAATGCATGCATTTTTAAGTAAGACCAACATTTTTAGAGTATAATAAATATATTATTATTTTTTATAACATTGTTATTCTGGGGCTTCACGGTGGAAGAGGGGTTAGTGCGTCTGCCTCACAATACGAAGGTCCTGAGTAGTCAGGGTTCAATCCCGGGCTCGGGATCTTTCTGTGTGGAGTTTGCATGTCCTTGTTCATGTCCTTGAATGCGTGGGTTCTCTCCGGGTACTCCGGCTTCCTCCCACTTCCAAAGACATGCACCTGGGGATAGGTTGATTGGAAACACTAAATGGTCCCTAGTGTGTGAATGTTGTCTCTATCTGTGTTGGCCCTGCGATGAGTTGGCGACTTGTCCAGGGTGTACACCGCCTTCCGCCCGATTGTGGCTGAGATAGGCACCAGCGCTCCCCGCGACCCCAAAGGGAATAAGCAGTAGCAAATGGATGGATTGTTATTCCGAAGCTTACCAATAATAAATAAAATACTTACCATTAATGTGACTTGTTGAACAGATGCGGTAGAAAACAGATGGATGGATTAAAATGTTTTATATTTTGAACGTTATTTTTTACACTGTGATTACCAGCGGAATTACTCATTACTTATCGTGTTAATCAACGTCAGCTAATAGGCCTATAGCCTACTATCACTAACGGCACTCATAGAAATCTGCATACCTTTATCTTGTGACTGTTTCTCATCTTCATCTTCTCTCCTTTTTCTAAATTGGGCACCTGAAGGCATTTTCGGTCTTTTACTTTGCTCCCTGATGACGATGACTACTCAACATTACATTTTGCCAACAACGCCCATTCGCCCGTCAATCAACCGGACTCATGTGAGTCACGTCGATGACTGCACAGACTTTTTATTTTCTTCATTTTTCACATAACCCATTTATTTACATGTAGGTATTTGTGTCTATTTTAATTTTAAGAGTGAAATAGGATTTATTTGGAAGTAGTTTGTGTTGTGTGACCTCACTGGCCTGGGATCAGTCTATCCCTTGTGCCCCTTGCCTTAAAGGAGTTAAGACACTTTAACAGGTCCTCGATTGGATAAACACTATTAGCAATGCAACCTAAGAAAACAGATATTTGTGGAAATAAACAGAATACTGTATTTCCTTGAATTGCCGCAGGGCATATAGTATGCGCCTGCCTTGAATTACTGCCGGGTCAAACTCGCTTTGCAAAATAATTCAAGTTTCAAGTTTATTGTTCTTCGGTCAACAAACAGTTATACATACATGAAATGAAAAATGAAAACATGTCTCAGACCGAAAGGGTTTAGGCTGAAGTTGAAAACTTATTGCGCCTAACCCTATAAGCAATGTCAAGTACAAAATAAATATAAACTTCTGAAAAATGTTGAAATGTCCTTTGCACAACACATTGTGAATACCCATTATACACAACATGAGTGTAGTTTAATTATATATACAGTAAAGGCATAAGAAATATCCTTGCACACGTATTAAACCTTTGCACCAATTATATACTACAAACAATTATACTTTCATTATTATTGATATCCCAGGTTTAGTTTTCAATCAACATTAATCACAATGTTGATTCAAGAGTGATATATTTCTTCAAGACAATGGTCTTGAAGTGTTTTTTAAATGTGTGAATTGAACTGGAACATTTTAAGGAATCATCCAAGCTGTTCCACAGTTGAACTCCTTTAACAGAAACACATCTACTTTTTAACCTCGTTCTTATTTTTGCTTTCTGAAAGAAAGCTGAACCTCTGAGGTCAAAGGGATTCTCTCGGGTTTGAATCTCACTAGTAGACACCCAGGCAGCACGTGGTTATGAGCTTTGTAAGCCACAATAGTAGTATTGAGGTCAACAAGATCGTGCCGTTTTAATTAGCGCATGCTTGGTATTACCGCTTGGTCAAACTCGTGACGTCACGAGTGACACTTCCCCTGTCATCATTTTCAAAATAAAGTAGGGTGATTTCAATACCGGTAATTTGAAATCGCATAAAGGGAAGACGATTAAGAGCTATTCAGTAGGATTTAAAGGCCTACTGAAACCCACTACTACTGACCACGCAGTCTGATAGTTTATATATCAATGATGAAACATTAACATTGCAACACATGCCAATACGGCCTTTTTAGTTTACTAAATTGCAATTTTAAATTTCCCGCAATTTTCTTGTTGAAAATGTCGCGGAATGATGACGCGTGCGAGTGATGTCACGGACTGTCAGGAAATATTAGTGCTGCACCACTGGCGGCTGAGAGTCGTCTGCTTTAATCGCATAATCACACAGTATTCTGGACATTTGTGTTGCTGAATCTTTTGCAATTTGTTAATTTAATAATGGAGACTATAAAGAACAATGCTGTTGGTGGAAAGCGGTGGATTGCAGCTGTCTTTAGCACCGAGACACAGTCGGTGTTTCTTTGTTTGTTGTGAAGCAGAGCGGTCAAGCGAACATGTTTTCTCTACGTCAACCAGCATGAGTTTGAATGGGAAAATTGTGATATATATATCTTATCGGAGACATCATTAGATTATTCATCGTCCTGCAGCAGCTGTCAAAAAAGGCAGCCCGTGAGCTTTGCTCCTTGGCTTCTCTCTGAGACACTGCCTGTTCACCGCAGCCATCCGACCTCGAGGTATGTCTTTACAATCTCACTAAAACACTATTAAAACAATAAGCAGATAAGGGATCTTCCAGAATTATCCTAGTAAATGTGTCTAATTCCATCTGAAACGCTCACACTGCTGCCGCCCGGAGCCGTCGCTTTTTTTTTTCTTCTTTTTTTTCTAGTCCTTCATTATCAATATCCTAATTCACAGATCTTTCATTTTCGCTCAAATTAATGGGGAAATTGTCGCTTTCTCGGTCCGAATTGCTCTTACTGCTGGTGGCTCCCATTATAAACAATGTGAATAAGTGTGGAGCCCTGCAACTCATGACGTCACGCGCACATACTTCCGATAAAGGCAGGGCTTTTTTGTTAGCGACCAAAAAATGTTTTCTACTAAATCCTTTTAGCAAAAATATGGCAATATCGCGAAATGATCAAGTATGACACATAGAATGGACCTGCTATTCCCGTTTAAACAAGAACATCTCATTTCAGTAGGGCTTTAAGGTCCAAGCTTACATCACACTCAAATTTTTACTGCATGCCTTCGGTAAGTGCCGGAGTGAGAAGAGGTTTTAAAATAATTAGCGCATGCTTACTTTTACCGCATGCCTTTGGAAAGCGCAGGAGTGAGAAGAGGTTTTAAAATAATTAGTGCCCGGGCGGCAATTCAAGGAAATACGGTACTATCAAAAATATCGGTATCGCCACAATGGTATCGGCTCGATACTGACACGGCCATTTGTATCGGCGTGACTGATATTTGGATCGATCCTTCCACCGCCTCTTCTCGTCTGCCGCAAGGTTGCCCACCTACCACCGGGGGAAACAGAGAAAAACGCGTTAAAAGAATGTTAAAATGCTTTCTCGGACGTTGCAACGGCCATCGAGTGATTGAAGAAGATGATCCTTTCCCGTTGTCTTGAGGAGGCTGTGTCGCTGCTGCGTGGGGGAGTGAGTGGGTCGCTATATCCTGTGGCGTTTCCTGTGTTTGTAAACTAGACGCTCTCGGAAAAAAAAAAGGTCGGGCGGTCGAAGCTACAAAGGTAAAGCGCCATCCTTTTTTTATTCCTTTTTTCTGCATGTTTTTTTTGGAGGTGTAGTTTGCCGGGGCGATGTTCGGTTCAAACGCGAATGGCAGGAGACACACGACATTTTAGCTTCGATGTTAGCCCTAGTTAGCCATGATGGGGGTGGGCTCTCCACGACGGCCATTATGGACGTCTTTATCGCCCCCATCTAGTCTTGAGTCGCGCTTTGTCTATCCAGACTCATGCACAAGAACCACAACATCTAATCCGACCGTTTCAAAGGAAATATTAGAGTTCGCTGTGAGTATTTAGATGTGATAAGTGAGTAAAATGAGGCGCAGTGTTTAACACAGGAGTGGTCGAGGGCGCTATCAAACAGCCAGCTAATGGCTACTTCAAGTTAGCTTAGCAGAAGGCTACAACCGCGAAGGCCCGGCTAACCAAAATAAAAATATCATATTTTCCCTAGACAAAAAGCTGCTATAATGTAAGACATGTATTTCCATGGAACACTCGACAATAACATTTTTTTTGCGCTAAAGCTTGTTGTGTAATTATTTAGCAAGCCGTAACAACGGTAGCTAACCAAAGCTAATATATCTGAGTTTTTAAATTAGTTTGCTCGTTGATGATTTTTTATGTTTGGTTTTGTATTGTGTAGTTATATTTATATCGTGATTATTATTCTGCGACTGTAAATTGTTTGCCTGTTTTCTTATTGAGGCTTTTATTTAATTTAAATTTTTTTGGTCTGTATTGTGTAGTTATAATTATATGCTTTTACTTGTAATTGTATTGAGTTGTGGACCCCAGGAAAACTAGTGGGTTGTTGTGGCAACCAGCTAGTAGGGATCCTTAATAAAAATCAAATAATATAGCCAAGTAGCTTACTTGTTCAAAAAAAAAAAAATATATATATATATATATATATATATATATTCCCTCCGGGTACTCCGGCTTCCTCCCACTTCCAAAGACATGCACCTGGGGATAGGTTGATTGGCGACTCTAAATTGGCCCTAGTGTGTGAATGTTGTCTGTCTATCTATGTTGGCCCTGCGATGAGGTGGCGACTTGTCCAGGGTGTACCCCGCTTTCCGCCCGATTGTAGCTGAGATAGGCGCCAGCGCCCCCCGCGACCCCAAAAGGGAATAAGCGGTAGAAAATGGATGGATATATATATATATATATTATCGTATTTCCTTGAATTGCGGCTGGGGCGCTAATTAATTTAAAACCTCTTCTCACTCCTGCGCTTACCAAAGGCATGCAGTAAAAGTAAGCATGCGCTAATTATTTAAATGATAAATGGGTTGTACTTCTATAGCGCTTTTCTACCTTCAAAGTACTCAAAGGGCTTTGACACTACTTCCACATTTACCCATTCACACACTGATGGAGGGAGCTGCCATGCAAGGCGCTAACCAGCACCCATCAGGAGCAAGGGTGAAGTGTCTTGCTCAGGACACAACGTACGTGACGAGGTTGGTACTAGGTGGGGATTGAACCAGCGACCCTCGGGTTGCGCACGGCCTCTCTCCCACTGCGCCACGACGTCCCTATTTTAAAACCTCTTCTCACTCCGGCACTTACCAAAGATATGCAGTAAAAAATTGAGTGTGATGTAAGCATGGACCTTAAATCCTACTGAATAGCTCTTAATCTTCTTCCCTTTTATGCGATTTCAAATTACCGGTATTGAAATCAGCCTCCTCCATTTTGAAAATGACGACAGGGGAAGTGTCACTCGTGACGTCACGAGTTTGACCAGGCGGTAATACTAAGCATGCGCTAATTATTTTGGGAAGCAAGTTTGACCCGGCAGTAATTCAAGGCAGGCGCATACTATATGCCCTGCGGCAATTCAAGGAAATACGGTATATATATATATATATATATATATATATATATATATATATATATATATTTTTGTTTTACTTTAATGGCGATGATTGTTACCGATTACAATAGAACACGGATTAGAACGTATTTATAATATACTACGTCATTACCTTATAAAAGACACTTTACAATGATCTATTGAAATAGTTCAATTGTTGCTTCACATTGAAGTGCTGTAATTCAAATATCATTTGCATGTAGTGCTATTAAGTAAACACGTGTTCAAACAGAATTATCTTGTTGCATTAAGGTGTTTATCATCACATTGTTTAGATAAACTCACGGTTTCTTTGGTACAATTCAAAAATTGTTGTAGATGTGCTATGTAAAAAAAGTTTCCTTACCTATATGCTCTTTAGTATGGATGCTTTATCATAACCTCTTGTCAACTTGTCCCATGCTTTATATGTTGTCAGTTATTACCATGTCTGTCTGTTTTTGTCTATAGATGGTAAATTTCCAAAACAGATTTAGGTGTGATTATAGATGAAGACATGTAGATCAGTGGTTCTCAAATGCGGGTACGCGTACCCCTGGGGGTACTTAAAGGTATGCCAAGGGGTTTGTGAGATTTTTTAAAAATATTCTAAAAATAGCAACAGTTCAAAAATCCATTATAAATATATTAATTGAATAAAACTTCAACAAAATATAAATGAAAGTTCATAAACTGTGATAAAAACATATAACAATGCAATATTCAGTGCTGACAGATGGATTTTTTTGTGGACATGTACCATAAATATTGTTGTTAAAGATTTATTTTTTGGAGAAAAAATGTTTAGAATTAAGTTCATGAATCCAGATGGATCTCCATTACAATCCCTTATGAGGGCACTTTAAGTTGATGATTACTTCTATGTGTGGAAATCTTTATTTATATTTGAATCACTGGTTTATTTTTCAACACGTTTTTAGTTATTTTGATTTTTTTTTTCTAAATAGTTAAAGATCATTACAAATGAGCAATATTTTGCACTGTTATACAATTTAATAAATCAGAAACTGCTGACATAGTGCTGTATTTTACCGCTTTATGTCTTTTTTTTTTTCAACCAAAAATGCTTTGCTCTGATTAGAAGGTACTTTAATTTAAAAAAAATTCACAGGGGTTACATCACTAAAAAAAGGTTGAGAACCACTGATGTAGATGACTTCTTAGTTGGACTAATTTTGACAGATGAACTCTCCCGTTGGTCTATGGATGGGTTGCCAAACATTATATTCATACATGGGTTCTTGTAGACATTGTAATCAATTTAGAAAGCAGAGCAAGTGCAAAGTACTTTTAATGTAGAGCCGGGGTGTTCAAAGAGAGGCAGGGGGTACTTACAATGTATGTTTTTACCGGTAATTACCTTCAGTTGTTTCCGATTTTAATATCTTAACCAAAATACATCAATATAATCAGCTATCAGGTGATTGCATGCAATATGCTGGTGACAGGAATTTATACAATGGTTTGTACAGCTAAATAAATACATAAGTTCTAGATAGTATTTTTTATTTTTGAGGGGGCGGGCTGGAAACCGATGAGGGTCAATACAAAGAAAAAAAACACATGTGAGCCAAAAATGACCCAGAGTCCGCACTTTGGACACCCCTGCCTTTAGTAGAGTACATGTTGCCGGAAGGCAAGAACTGTTGCTGTTGTTATGCCGTGTTTGTCTATTTCATCCACATCCTCCTTTTCTTCAGTTTTAATGCTAGATGAGTGAAGTGGGTGTGGCTTCTCACCAGCCTGACCATCCTGACTGACTGACGGATCTCTGGATGACCTTGCCCCCACCCCTGTCCCTGCGCTCACACACACCGTTACCACAGCAATGTCACATCTGCCCAGCAGCTCAGTCCGTGACCATATGAAATGGGTTTGTTTCTGTTCTAGAACACCAATGTGGTTGCACATAACTTTGAATGAGCTGTCTTGTGTCACTCAGGATGTTGTCGTTTACAATTAGCTTCATAATATTAGAAGCAGCTTGTTCAAAGACGTAAGAGACGAGTCATTTAAGAGATTATTTAATCTACACATTTTTAATTTCCCCCAGGCGGGTCTGCTTGGCTGTGAAGCTGTGCTGTCCAGCATGGCTCTGATGCAGGCTAGCACCATGGCAGCTCCCCCCAAGAAAATGATGGCTCCACTTGGCCATGCACCGCCACAGAGAGACGGACCTGACCGTGCTCCCCAGAGTCACATGATCCTCCCATCTGGCATGAGCTGTCCACCACTGGTTAGGACTGACCGGGATTGGCACTCTATGAATGCTACCTTTGTAATATTTTTCAAAACCTGCATGCACATTTATGAACAGTTTTGAGGCATTTCTTATGTGTTTGTAATGTTTAGTTTCAAGAAGCTGCAATGTTTTTAACTAATATTCTCTGTGATTTTAGCTGATCCGGAAGGAAGGCGATTTCCAAGCGCCGCGCCTGCTGGACGAGAAAGACATGAGGACCAACGAGGACATGCAGCAGAAAAAAAAGAACAGGAAATCAGTGGCGCCCTGTAAAGTGAGAGAACAAGAGGGAAGGGGAGGGAAGGTCAGTGGCTGTGATCGCAAAACAGGGAAGGGTCTACGCGTGTTCCTTTTACCAACAGAGAGCTGGTAGCACATGCTTTGTTCCACAAAAACTTGTGGAACTTCGTTGAAAGAGTGCCCCTCTTGGGACTGTCCATAGTCTGCACATTTGTTTGTGTGCGTGGGGGTGGGGGGAGGAGCGCAGGGAAGATGTGGAGGGGGTGGAGGATCTCGAGAGGAAAGAGGGGGGGAGGGGAGCAGGGCGAAGCGGTGCACAATAACGACACTTGTGTGGATAACAGGGGGAGCAACAACAGGCCTTTTTGGAAGGGATTGTTAGTTAATTTGCATTTAACTCTATAAGAAACAAAATATTGAAACAGTACTTTACACTAAGGCCATACTTACTATGATAATCTTACCGTGCTTGGTCCTACTTAACATCTAAAGCACAGCATGATTGGCGAAAACAATCCAGAATAGAATAGAATAGAAGATATCTTTATTGTCATTGTACAACGAAATTGTATGCAAACTAATTTAGTGCAAAAATCATACATAAGAACATAGATAAATGGATAAAAATACAGCTCACATGCACAGTCATTATTGTTATCTTGTGTTCAGCGACACTATTGCTCTCGGGTAAAAAGTGTTTTTAAAACGGTTGGTCCGGCATTTTATTGTCCTGTATCTCTTGCCTGAGGGCATCAGTTCAAAAAGTTTATGTCCAGGCTGCTTGTTTATGTCTAAAGAAAATAATCAAAAACTCAAAGTCATGACTACAGTCTCGTGCGTAACAAGAGTGCGTCATTTCGTTAATGCAATCAATCCTCTCGCAGGTATTGAATTAATGACAGCTGACACCTTTCACATAATCAGAAATATGCAAAACAAGAATGCAAATAATCCAGAGCCAAAGATATTTAGGGATGGGTACCGTTCAAATTTGAACCGATATTGTATAAATTTCCGGTCTCTGGGAATCGATTCTAGTACTCAACGGTACCGATTTGTGTTACTTTTGTGCATAGGCTATGGTATATTGTTTAACGAGGAAGTAGCTTTTTCTATAAAGGCAAATGTTATTTTGTGCCTTGTGAAGTGTTTATATTGTAAGTATAGTGCTTATTAAAAACCAGCTGTTTGGTTGTAACATTCATCTTGATTGTAGTTTTCATTACCAAATTTGGAGATGTTTAAATCGCCACATAAAATTGCTAATGCTAATAGTAGCCTGTCTATGGCACATCCAATGTAAAACTAGCGCATCTTGGAAGAGTGGAGCCTTACTTTACGTTTGAGCATTTATACATGCTTCCCTGGTGTTGAAAACTGCAACATTACTTAAATTGGGTTCGGCTGAGTGCTGCTTGAGTGATTGTTTACGTTAGGTAGTGTTTAGTCTGCAACCGGACGTGACAAGCCTGCAACCGGATGGTCAAAATATGGCACCGTTTGATTTCCTGAATTCGCTAACCAATATTGCATCCATCCATCCATCCATTTTCTACCGCTTATTCCCTTTCGGGGTCGCGGGGGGCGCTGGCGCCTATCTCAGCTACAACGGGCGGAAGGCGGGGTACACCCTGGACAAGTCGCCAGTGGTGTGGGTCCCAATGAAATCCGTTGTAGTTTTTAAAAAATGTTGTTTAAATGTTTTAGAAGAGTTTTTTTACCACCGTATAATTTATGCTTTTTTGTGTAATCCATAACATTTTATAAAATGTCAGTAAATCAAATGCAACAATCCTTATATTTATTGGTAAAAATACATTTTTGGACATTTTTTTTCCTACGACTGCTGATCCGTCCATACATTGAACTTGCATCGGTCGTGTCGTCCGTGAGATGTGTGGCAGGAGTCTGGGGGACCTTCATGGTTTGTTCAAAGACTTAGCGGGTAATTCACATTTGCAAATGTAAACTTCTGTGATGTTTCACGTTGAACAGTAGATTCCGTTTTTATTGGCCAATTTCGTGTTTTCGTCCGCAATACTGTTGGTTAGTGATGGGACAAGCAAATGCTTTTATAGGGGCTGCCAGAAGAGGGATTCATGCCGAAGTCTGGCCTAGCGTGAGTACGCCCTAACAAAATAATTAGAACACACGAAAACAGCCATAACCGTAGTGTATATGCGTGGTGCAGTGGTGGGCGTTGGTGCAAGAACAATTAAACAGTTATTCATTACTGTCCTCCTCAGGGCACAGGTGGAGATGAGAACGGTCCGTCTTCCAAAGTGCAGAAAAACTTTATTTGTGACCACTGTTACGGAGCATTTAGGAGCGGCTACCACCTGAAGAGACATATCCTCATTCATACAGGTATGCTTCATGTATTGAACAAACATTCTTGAATACTTAGCTGAAATTGTCTGGAGATTGTAAGCACTGTCCTGTAAGGTTTACTGTAGCCTGCTTAAAAACCCTTGTTTGGTCATAGGATTTTGCCTCACAGTTTTAGTGGTTTCTGTGGGAGCTTGAACTAAAACTGGTGCTCTTCGGTTTAGGGGAGAAGCCGTATGCTTGTGCCGTATGTGACATGAGGTTTATTCAGCGTTACCACCTGGAGAGACACAGCCTCATTCACACGGGTATGCGTCTTTTAACCGTACCCATATTACATACAGTTTATCCTCCATGCTACATCTGTAGTCTTGACACTTGAAATAATGGACGGATGCTCAGGGTTCATTTTGTCTGTGGACAGTAATTTCCAACAAAGCCACCCCCAAAAATATGTTCAGCCCAAAGCATTTGAAGCGGAATATATTACTTTAGTTCTGGTCCCACAACCTCAATTAAACCTGCTCCATACCATGTAATAGTACAGTGCGCTCCATCAGTGACAAGTCAACTGTTAAAAACTCTTGCTGTTAATCTAATCCCACAATATTATATTCCCAAAATGAGTTGATTTTTTTTTTCCAAATTATATCCAAATTTCTGCTTGTATGGCAGAAAATATGTTTCTCCATATTCCGTCATTTATTGTTATTGCATTGATTTTCTGTGTATTCCTAAAGTTGGACAGCCTAAAAGAGTATTTAAGTAAGATCCACTGCATCTGTACAAATTGCCTCATATGGACAGAACATGTGATATTATAAAACAATTAGTATAAGAGGTCATTAAAGTACTGAACTGTTACTAAACAATAATTGGGTTCTAATTAGGTAAAGTTTAATAAGCAAGATTTCTTGATGATCGACTTGAAACTGACTCTCGGACACCACTGTTTATATGGAATTATGCCAAATGTGCAATTTTATTTTATTTTTTTCATTATGGAATCATTGCATGGACATCAGAGGACTATGTTTAAACATTAGTATTGGTCTTGAGTTTGGATTGTTATATGATTGCGTTTTGACTCATCACCTTTTTTTTCATTCACGGAATTGTTTTAACTAAAAGGATCAAGTCGTTTTCAAATGTGAATAGTCTTACAAAATGGTAGTAAGCATTCCACAGGACTTGTATTGACTTTTCAGAGAGAGGCCCGAGCATTAAAAAAGATTGCGATGATATTGTCAGTGGAACCGTTAGTATTGGCCGATACCAATATTGATCCAATAGGTATTAGCACAAATCATACATTTATTTTATAGTGTGGAACGTGAGAAAAGGCTTTATCGTGTGAAGTCACTCTGAGAACAATGGTAGGTATGAAAAATGCTAACCTATTATTATTATTATTATTATTATTATTATTACTATTAACTGTCTGGATGCTGTCTTTAAGTTGAAGCGGAGTGGTGGTTTTTTTTTTGGCGACACCTAGTGACCAGTAAAATTTGTTAAGTTAAGATCATGACGCAGTAAGTTGAATGATGCGGATGCTTTTAAATATGCTTCTGCCATGGAGACTTTTTAGTATGTAATATGCAAATACTTATGTAATATGCAAATACTTTTTTATTTAGACCAATTTCCTGTTTTAGACTGAACTATTGTTCAAGTAAGGACACTTGTTATGTATGTTGAGCTTGTGTGCTTAGTTTTAGTGAAGCTGCTAGCTCATAGCCTATAGTCTACCTTGTTTACCTTTTTGTAAATTACATTGCTGAAACAGACAACTATCACAATTAGATCCTTATTCTGCATTATTCATCACTGTCCATTCCATAGGAGCATATCTGGCTGTAACATGTTCAAATACACCATTATTATCGTTATTTCAATCAAGCAGCATTTGATTCATTTTTAGGGCGACTTGTATGGCGACATTGCTTGTTTTATTCAATTTGGTGATTTATTTTTAATGTATTGTTGGTAATTGTGATATAAATAATGTCTATCAAATATTTATAGTGTTATTCACTAGGGTAGGTCGTGGTTTTTGTATGTGGTTATAATTGTTGGCTGTCGCTGGTACAATGTAGTGGTTGTATAGACCTTATGATTTATTGTAGATGAACCTCTTCAAGTTGGTTGCCTGGTGTAGTCTCTAGGTAGAGTTTGCTGTTGGTTGCATTTAGTCCTTTGATGTCCACATATTTTCTACATACATTAATGGCTATAGTTAATGTGGCTGAACTCTGATTATCTTCCTTTTTGGTTCGGGTTTCCTAAAAAACGCTGTTGTGCGTTAGGGTGGCAATTGAATGGCAGGCTTTAACATTCTTTGGCAGGTCATCACTTTGGATTCATTCCATGAAACAATCAAAATATATTTAAACAACACCCTTTTTAATGTAAAAAGCCCATTCATCATAGCTACTATTGGTGCAAATGTGTCTGCTGCAGCTGACCAGTGTGATCGCTATCTTCCGCGTGTGTTTGCTGTCTTGTTGTTGCTGCTGCTGCCTTGTGTGTAATTCACGCATGCTTGGCTCACATCCTATGGCTGCTTGTGTGTTGTAACTCCACACAGAACATTAACTGAAACCACAAAATTGGACCTAAAATCCAGCAAACATTTTAATGATTGTCCTTTCTACTACCAGAGCAACGTACGTGGTAGCTAATGTGTTACTCTGTGTATGTAGGGGTGAAGCCGTACGCTTGCTCCATGTGTGACATGAGGTTCTTCCAACGCTACCATCTGGCAAGACACAGCCTCACTCATACTGGTATGCGTCTACTTACATGAGCTCATCTCATAAATCCACTTCTCAACAAGTAACATTAGCATAGTGACTTAGTTTACAGTTTGATCGATGTGTTGGATTTGATATGTGAGGAGAAAAAAAGATGTATCCAGACATGTTAGGACAGCTAAATTTAAGATCTAAATGTACAGTACTTACTTAACGTCAGCTTTTCCCTGGCTAAATGCTCCCATTTGTTCTGCGAATTTACTCCTTGGTCACTAAAGCAATCTTTAAACACAATTTAACTGTGGCTAAAAAGTATTTGTGCATATAATAACTACACACAGCAAATGATAGTTCTCTGAGTTACATGAAGGACCTGTTGATGTCTTAGAAGAGCGTCTGTTAGGGAAAAGTTGATGTGACTTTTGTCTGTTTGTAGCTAATATTGACATACTTTCTGTGTGTAGGGGTGAAGCCATACGCTTGCTCCATGTGTGACATGAGATTTTTCCAACGCTACCACTTGGCAAGACACACCCTCACTCACACGGGTATGAGGTTGCTCTTACTTGCTATATTTCAACGCCGCATACCCAACCTACTAGTAATGAACTCTTAAATTTCCTGGCCACTTGAAGTATTATTAAAATGAACTGGGCCTCTGTAGTAGTGCTAAGTTGTTACTGTTTTTCATCATTACCCTTGAAGTTGTTGCTGCAGAGAGTTGTGGCCAATTATTTGCCTTCACTTTGATTAAGTACTCTTCATATTGTGCCATCTTATAAAAAACATAGCTTTAATGCGTAAAGTGTCATGTACTTGTTCCACTGCTTTTGGCATGTCTGGATACATAATAACTGGGTGTGCCCTGTTGACTTCAGTGAGGTATTTTTTTTGTTTTTTTTACAAAACTTTTTTGCTCTGTGTGTGCAGGGGTGAAGCCATATGCTTGCTCCATGTGTGACATGAGATTTTTCCAGAGATACCACCTGGCGAGACACACACTCACACATACGGGTACATGTTTTCAACCTATCTAACTTGATAACACCATGGAGTGCCCTAAGTGTATAGGCCTCACCCACCAGCCCCTTTTCCACTGCACGGTAGCCACACTGCTCACAACAGCTCTACTCACTATTTGTGCATTTCCTCCGTTAACATTAAACCAGGATTTATAACTAGCATTTACAACATTAAGCATACTTGAATACTCTGCAAGTGTAACTTTTGCAGCAGTCCATTTTCCTGCTAAACAGTCACATTTTTGTATGAAAATCTCATATTCTCTTAATATTGTCTATTTTATTTTATTTTATTGTTTATTGTCGCGTCAGGATTGAAGTGAGGAACCGACCACGAACAAGTCAAGTAGAGCCAAGCCGAGCGGTGTAGGAACCGGGAATAAAGCATTAGACAAACAGACTTGAATCACTTTTGATCATGTACATTTTTGAGTAGTAGCTTTGTTTATGGATTAGTTCAGTCGTGTGAGTCAGGCCTTCTTAGTTATTGTAGCGTACTGGTATACTGATCATGTCATCATTTTTTGTTCATAGTTGACAGGAGCACTTTAATAAAGTTTGGTACTGTATGCATTCAGGGGTGAAGCCGTACGCTTGCTCCATGTGTGACATGAGGTTCTTCCAACGTTACCATTTGGCAAGACACAGCCTCACTCATACTGGTATGCTGCATTTTTTTCCCCTCTCACTGCAACGCCATAAAATATAACCAACCTAAAAGATGTCCTAACTTTTTCTTTGATGTCATTTTTCCTGCAGTAACATTAGTTTATAATTGGCGGTAAACTCCCACTAAAACTAGGCTTTGTTGGAAAACTGTCCACTGAAAAAGTGACCCCGTTTGTGGATTAACACTAATGATAGCATGCGTAACATTGAGCACAATTTGAAACGATCAGGAACAGGCACATTACACAACAAAGATTCAATGGCAGGCATCTTTAGTTACGTTTCTTCAGAGTTAATGGAGGAATTTTTTACCCTTTGACCAGTGAACTGGTGTATTTATATAGGCTTCATGTTAAAACCTTTGACATCCAACTGTTGGCATTGAGACCAAACATTATTAAAGTAGCTCCCAAGTATTTGTATTGAGCTCCGGTTTTTGATAATATCCACACTTGCACCTATGTTTATGATGTCTGCACAATCTTTGCGGTGTAATGTCTCCTATAAATTATGTTGAAAAGCATGCTGTTTTTTTTTTGTTTGTTTGTTTTTACGTGACACTTTGAGTTTTGAAATGAATCTCACCTTCTTGTGTTTAATCCAGGGGTCAAGCCATACGCTTGCACAATGTGTGACATGCGGTTTATACAACGTTACCAACTGGAAAGACACAGTCTCACTCACACAGGTACGTCCCTATTATGTCAACGTCCCCTGTTTTCCCTGCGACTCTGCTCACAATGTCGGGTTAACATGACTTCCTCAAAAATGGATTGCCATCCGTTTCAATAAAGATGTAAAATAATGTCCTTATGGTATCCACAATGTATTTGAGCATTTACATGTACATAAAATGATAAGGCACCTGAGGTAAAAATACTGTTGTCTCAACCTAAAGTGATCTTTAGATGCATGGCTTTTACTATAGATAGCTTTTTATGTAAACTTTGTTGTGTGGTCAGGTAGGGGTGTCCCGATATAGACAAAATCAGTTATATTGCCTTCCATCTAAAATCTCAGATAAAAGCGCCATTTACAAAAGATAAACATGGTAAGCTACAGGCTACTATGAGCTTGTAGCTACACAAAAGCTAAGTACACAATAGCACACAAGCTAGACATACCTAATATGTGTAATTTATCAATATTAACAAGTATCAAATAATTATTTTTGACTATAACTTAAAGATACAAAGTCTCCAAGGCAGACGCGTATTTGAAAATATTCAGTAACAAACGTGTCTGCATCCTTCAATTAACGTTGTTGAATAATTAACTGAACTATATTGACCAATAGGTGTCACCAAAAAACATATTACCACTCCCCTTTTACTTCAAGAAATCATAAATCCTTTTCAAACGGGTATTAAAGTACCAGTAGAGTTGAAAGACAAGTTGACTTTATATGCTTAATTAATTGTGTTTCATTGTATCCATTAAACCATATCCAATCATATTTACAATCCACAAAATATGTAAAAACACAGTTTAAATATCACAAAATGCCACGCATTCAGTCAGCCATTTTGAATATTCCGCTCCAAATACCTTCGGCTGTTTCCAGATATTGATGGCACAACGGTAATGCTTCTGCACTCTCACCATAATATCGGATCAGTCGTACTGGAAATATGCAAAAATTAGAGAGACATGAGCTGTATCATTCACAATCCCTATATAGGACATGAACACGTTTTTTTATTTAATACATTCTAAGTCATAAATCAATCAATCAATCAATGTTTACTTATATAGCCCTAAATCACTAGTGTCTCAAAGGGCTGCACAAACCACCACGACATCCTCGGTAGGCCCACATAAGGGCAAGGAAAACTCACACCCAGTGGGACATTGGTGACAATAATGACCCAGTGGGACGTCAGTGACAATGATGACTATGAGAACCTTAGAGAGGAGGAAAGCAATGGATGTCGAGCGGGTCTAACATGATACTGTGAAAGTTCAATCCACAATGGATACAACACAGTCGCGAGAGTCCAGTCCAAAGAGGATCCAAGACACAGCAGCGAGAGTCCCGTTCACAGCGGAGCCAGCAGGAAACCATCCCAAGCGTAGGCGGACCAGCAGCGCAGAGATGTCCCCAGCCGATACACAGGCGAGCAGTACATGGCCACCGAATCGGACCGGACCCCCTCCACATAAATAAATAATACATAAAAAGTCTGCTAACGGTGTAGTCAATGGGGGGCTCTCTATTTTGCCCACAAAACCCTGTAAATAACCATCCAAAACCTGCCAACAATACTCTTGTATACATATTGTGACCTGAATGATAACCAAATATTAGTGATGTTGTTATTATGAGCCCTAAAGCAAACAAACTATTTATTTGCGGTGCACGATACAGACAGCTAAGTAGCACTCTGCTGCCTTTACTGTGAGCCGGCAGCGATGTCTTGCTGCTCGTGTCCCGGCTCGTCAAAATTATTCTAGAATATTAATCATGACTCATCTGGATATTATAAGGATTTAGCATTGAATCTAGATGCTGTTCATTTGTGACATTCAGTGTATACCCTAAGATTAAGACAAACACACACAACCGAAGATGGTGTCTGCAGAGAGATCTTTTTGTTAACCCTTTGTGTGCATCATGATTAGTTGTTCATCCGGACAGGAAGATATGAACATCCTATCAGTTTTCATCGAAATAATAATAGATATTGTACAGTAAGTTAACGTTTTATTATGTTTGTAGTTGAAGTGTCCACCCTGAGATCGGTAGGTCGTGAGTTCAAACCCCGGCTGATTTATACCAAAGACTATAACAATGGGAACCATTTCCTCCATGCTTGGCACTCAGCATCAAGGTTTGGAATTTGGGGTTAAATCACCAAAATGATCCCGTAGCGCGGCCACCGTTGCTGCTCACTGCTCCCCTCAAATCGAATCAAATCATCTTTATTTATACAGCACGTTTAAAATTTACCACAGGGGTAGCCAAAGTGCTGTACAATAAGCAGGTTAAAAATGAGAACCGAGCCAACACAACACAAACAGAACATGATAAAAAATAAATAAATAAAACATAAAAACAGGTTCACAGCAGGTGTATAATGGGGCGCCATTGCATGATGGATATCACTTAGTGTTAAAAGCCATGGAATAAAAGTATGTTTTTAAGAGAGATTTAAAAACAGGAGGAGAGGAGGCTTGTCTAACACTCAGAGGTAGGTCGTTCCAGAGCTTGGGAACAGCAGCGGCGAAAGCTCTGTCACCTCTAAGCTTCAGCCTTGTGTCAGGGACCGTCAGTAGCAGCTGATCTTAGGGATCGGGTGGGGCAGTAAGGCTGAAGGAGGTCGGAGAGATATTTTAGCGCGAGGTTGTTTAGACATTTAAAAACAAATAGGAGGAGTTTAAAATTGATTTGGTAACGCATAGGGAGCCAGTGAAGGGACGCTAATATAGGGGTAATGTGCTCACGTCTGCGGGTCTGTGTTAGCAGACGAGCAGCAGAGTTCTGCACGAGCTGCAGGCGGGCGAGAGAGGCCTGGCTATTGCCTACATACAGGGCATTGCAGTAGTCTAAACGATTCGAGTTAAAGGCGTGGATTAATTTTTCGAGATCATGTCCTGATACAAGCGGTTTCACTTTCGCTATTTGACGTAATTGATAAAAGCTTTTTTGAACGGCGCTGTTGATTTGTTTTTCGAATTTAAAATCTGAGTCAAACTTTACCCCCAGGGGGTGGAACAAGGAGATGAGTCAAATGCAGAGAGTAATTTCACCACACCACAAGTGTGTGTGTGACTATCAGTATTACGGTACTTTAACTTTAAGCCCTAGCAATACTGCTAAATTATGCCATAGTATTTCACTAAAGCAGCATTTGTTTAGAAGAGCTTCTGAAATTGGTGGCTCATCCTCTTTATATTCAGGATCAACAATATTCTCCTACAAAGTCTGCATGATTTTCACTGTTGTTGATGGGGAAGGGATCTGTGGTTCCTACTATTTTGATGCTATTTTGATCACATCTATTTATTTGCAAACTTTCGAAGTCTTTAAGTGTCATAAATCAGATATATATGATAGTAGCTTCATTATATAGGCAACTTGTCTTTCCACTTTACGGGTACTTTAAAAAAAAGTTAGTGTTTTTCACCATTTTTGTCTTTTTGAATAATTTAACATATATTTCACACCACAAAATAATAAACATATGCATGATTCCTTTTGTAATTGTATAAGATTAAAGTCAAAATGGAAAAAGTTTACGGAGACACCCCTTGTATCAAGTATTTAAGGGTAGAAACATTTTCTTTAAATCGCATTGACATGTTTACACACTATTTATTATGAAGAAATATATTGTTTTTTTGAGTCACTAAAAGCATTCAAATGTATTTATTATTTAACTTTTGTCCTGTGTTAAATAACTAAGTATTTTAAAGACTATTGAAGAATGTTTTCTTGTAAGGATAAGTTATTGTCGTCCATATGATTACATTGTATTTTGTCGTAACGTCATTACAGCTACACACAGATGGATCTGATCTTGTTCGGTTTTAATATATTGTGCTTAGTTGTTTGCCAACTGCCTAAAATTGTCTAACCTCTGCGATCAGCGTAAAAAAAAAAAAAAACTTTAGAAAAAAACGCATACACAATTTCTTATTGGCTTTGCCATAGTGCTCGGTGGAATGTGTCCATTAAGGACCTCAATTATTCCCTTGGCTATTTTGGTAAGTTTTAAGGTTTGCAGATTAGGTTATTTGTACCCTCTGGATAATTTTTATTATCCGTCAATTTTACCCCTAATTTGAACACGGACTGTAGAAACCCAGTATAGAGAAAAGTCATGTTTAATTGGAATGCAGATGTGTTTCCTGGCCTGGTGGAATCTCTGCTGCAAACAAAGCGCTGATGAGTGCAACCAAACTTTACTAAGCAATTAGTAAAGTTAAGTGTCGATCATTTTTGGCAGTTGATCTATCCTTTCCACACTAAAGCTGGTACTTTGTGTGCAATAGGGGTGAAGCCGTACGCTTGCACCATGTGTGACAAGAGGTTTTTTCAGCGCTACCACCTGGCGAGACACAGCCTCACTCATATGGGTATGCGCCTGCTAATCTTAACCCAGTCACACGATTAGGATGCTGCAACATCTGTATGCCTGATCCACTGTTAAATGTCTGTGTTCCAATGGAGCAGATTTATTCTAAATATAGAAATTATACTTGTGTGTAGTTTAAGTGGATCTGAAAATATTTTACGTTATTAATTCATACTTTGCCCATCCAAATTATGTAAGGGTATGACATTGGTTATTAACCACAGATATCAATTTAGCCCTGATAGGTTGATGTGGAAGACATCAAGATTTTTTGTTTGTTTGTGGCAGATACACAAATTAATGCTCTTGATGCTCTGCATTCAGGTGTGAAACCTTATGCTTGCACCATGTGTGACATGAAGTTTTTTCAGCGTTACCACCTGGCGAGACACAGCCTCACTCATACCGGTATGGGTCCGTACACCGTGCCCAGTACATTCAGTGCTCCAAATCAGTGTGCCCTTTTTTTTTATTTGTCAATTCACATCAGGAAATAGCCCATTTCTTGTATCTGATCAGTATGGTTTGATAAATAATATTTATAATAATATATTGTTTTCATGTCTGTTAGACTTTGAGGGGTTGGGGATGTTTATTGGGCTAACTGTAAAAAAACAGTTAGCCCGATGCTAGTAGTATTTAAATTGTGAATAAATACACATATATATATATATATATGTGTGTGTGTGTGTGTGTAATATATATGTGTATATATATATATAAAAACGTGTACATACACACAGTATATATAAACAGAATGTTTATTATATACTGTATTTATTTTAAAAAGTAAGGCTACTAATAGATAGGTATGGCATACACTTGTCAATTCAGCCTAGCTTTAACATGTTTTGTAGATATTGTCGTTGTTTGTAAAAGAAATTATTGATCAAAATTGTTGCCATTTTTGTTAAGTTAATATTAATTGTCATTCTGCATCTGCTATATTCGTCACAATACCGTTGAGTAGACTTAGACAAACTATTGATCTCTGAGGTACATTTGTTTGATGACACTAGCTCAGTAATAAGAAGAAAAGATAAAAACAACACTCTCAAAAGCACTAGAAAAAAGGAAAAAAATCAAATGTTAAAAATTATAATAAACAATAAAAACTATACAAAAGAGAGAATATAACAAAAAAGCAACAAAGTATAGACTACAGAATAAAATAAATTTAAATGGTTTACTTAAAAAAAACTTCCCTGAGCTCACTTTAACTGTCAACAATAATGGCGATCATGTGTGACTTTTTGTATGTTTTAGAGAAAGACATTTAGCGTACTATTTTCACCAAATATTCTGCAAACATTCTGAGAGGAGGGAAAAAAAAATGTTTAGCTTTAGCACGTTAAACCTCATCAGCCACGTGAAATGCCAGCATCGCTATGATGATGTTTTGGAAGCATATGAAGAGTCAGTGGCTAAGACAAGTTAAATCTAAATTGAAAAAAAATATATATTGTTATTGGCTTGGGAAAAATATTTTGCATCTTTATTAAATACGATACAAGAAAAAAAAACAGGCGTTCCTTCATAAATGACCTAAAGGGTTTAGTTTTGAGATACTGAATGCTTGCTAATATTTTTGTTTACGGGTTTGTAATTACTTAAGTAACACCTTCCATGTGTTTTTAGAGTGTCTACCTTTTTGCAACCAGTTTCTATCTGCCTGTTTTTAGTGTTTTAGATTAGCTAAGTTGGCATCAAAAACACAGCCATATCCACTAAATGACAAGAAAAACAGGCTATGTACACGGAAATATACAAGATTGGGATATTATGTCATTTTGCATGAATTTGGAAATGTGTGGTTAATAACCAATAGGTTAAGCATGATTTTAAAGACAAAATGGCAAAGTGAAGGAAAGTATTATAACATTGCCACTTTGCATTCAGGTGTGAAACCTTATGCTTGCACCATATGCGACAAGAGGTTTTTTCAGCGCTACCACCTGGCGAGACACAGCCTCACTCATATGGGTATGCGCCCACCTTGCCCGTGACACTGAAAGTCTTACATGAACATGACATCACACACGGACTGGCGATGGATGCTTACTATTAATCTTTGATAAGTTCATATAGAGATTGGTCATTACAAAACAAAGCATTCATGCGTCACAATTAATGTTGGTTAACAACCCATCAATTATGATGAGCAGTTGTAAGTACATTGCATCACTATCGGATTGTGAAAACTCCCAAAAAAACAAACCAAAGTGTGAAAGTAATACTTGTAATACTCTGCGTTTAGGTGTGAAACCTTTCGCTTGCACCATGTGTGACATGAGGTTTTTTCAGCGCTACCACCTGGCCAGACACAGCCTCACTCATACTGGTATGCGTCTATGCACCTGCCCTTCATTAGCATGTTATCTGTTCATAAAGTTAAGCCGTGTAAGCTAAAGTTTTTACAAAGATGAACCACATAAGACCTGCATTTAGGTAAATACTGTAAAGATTCATGCTACTATTGAAGTCATTTGCTTTCTGATAAGATTGCTTAGAAAAATGCACCACATTTTCCTTATCTCACATGGCTTATGATAGGATGTCTTAGTGTGTATTCATAATGCAACAGTTGAATTAGGATTGTTACTGGTTTAGCAAGGCAGAGTAATGCACCAGAAAGAGATTCAGTTATTTGCATAAATTGGCAACTGTGTGGTTAATAACCAATAGCTTAGGGAATGTATTGGCAACTAATGAAAATCAGGCTGTAAGTGCTGTAACATTGCCACTTTGCATTTAGGTGTGAAACCTTATGCTTGCACCATGTGCGACAAGAGGTTTTTTCAGCGTTATCACCTGGCAAGACACAGCCTCACTCATATGGGTATGCACCCGCCCATCTTAACGACACTGACGACACATATTATTCAAAATGCTACTTAGTAGGGGTGTATCGGTACATGTATTGGTAATCTCATTTTATTATCATCATATTATGTGAGTAGTCATGGAGTCATGGGCTAGCGATCGTGCCAAAGAAATACCAGAGTACGCTAACAGACTTATACAAGTGGATAAGACGAAAGCAGCATATCACTATTGTTAAGCGTGGCTAAGACAGGTGTACACTACATGCGTGATTTATTATTGCTGCACAGATAAAGTAACACACGTTTTACACATTTTCTTTGAAACCTATAACCAAAACTAAGATGTGTATGTTTTGGCCTATTTTTGGATTAATTGTGCATTCTTGATGCACATAATGTATTCAAGTGGCTGTGTGTGTGTGCATGCGTGCGTGATTTTTATTTATTTATTTTTTTTAATCGAGCAAATTTAAAAAATACCTGCAATCAGTTTGCAGGTTGTTTGGTGTCATTTTAAAAATAATCAAAGCTGTTGGCACACAAGTTAAGCAGTTTTATGTTTTGCATTTTGTTCTGTAACTGTACCCACAATGAATTGAACCATTACACCCCTACTACTTAGACAGTTGACTAGCTAACTGAACAAGTTTTACTGCTGTAGACATTAAATGAATGCAAACAAAATGGTGTGACATCATCAGCTCATATTGTGTTCAGCTGTGGATCTAAAAAAATAATTGGTCACACCCAACTTGAAATGTTATCCATTGGCTATTGAGACAAAATTGCTTGAGTAATTTGAAGTGAAAAGCGGTTAACAACCCATCAATTCAAATTTTACTGATCGGTTGATGATGTAGCAAAATGACAAGTACTGGAAATAATGTATTGATGCTCTGCGTTTAGGTGTGAAACCTTTTGCTTGCACCATGTGTGACATGAGGTTTGTTCAGCGCTACCACCTGGCCAGACACAGCCTCACTCATACGGGTATGGGTCCTAGCTCCTACCCCTCTCATGTCTACAGCCAATAAATGTCTTTGAAGCTAGATTTCTAAATGCTTTGTAGTGCTCATATGAGCTTCTATTTTTGCTAAACTGACTCCATAGACCAAATAAAGAAACCTTACATGACCTTGTACTACATTCTGTCTTGATCGTCATGCGCCTCAGTCTGATACATTACAAAAATATTGTTTCAACCATACATTTTTATTTTCTACCCTGACCGTTTTAGTAGCAGACCCAGTGGGAAGGAGTCACTTCTGTTGTTTGGATGCTGGAAACAGTACAAATTATATTCTCAGGGAATTCAAACAATCATGACTGTACTGGTCATTTTGTCTTAGAAGATGTTTCGGCTCTCCTAGTAGGGTTTTGCTAGATTATTTTCAGAAACTATAGATTTAAGTTTCGTCAGATCTTGTTGTAGACTTAGATTGATCCGATCAAGTGAGAGATCCATCTGACCAATCTAAAATGAGACCTGACCAATCTGAGTCTATGAACATGAACTGACAAATCGTGAAACGTCTTCCATGACAAACTGAACAGTCCAATTGCGATCGATTAAATGCCTTGAGAATACAATGATTTGAATGAATGAGAACATCCATAGGCATGTACTAATTATAATGGTGAATATCTGTAGTTGTTTCATATTGTTCTGGCAATGGCAATTGAGTCTGTTTCATTCAAGGACATTGCTCACAAAAATGTATGGATATTTTGCTTTGTCATGTCCATGGCAAGTCTAGCTGTTTAATGATTCAGTACTTTCTGAACAGCTTAATTTTCTCTAAAAAAGAAGGAACTGAATAGCAAAATTCACAACAGGTGTCTATGATCCATGAATCAACAAATAAATGTCCTGATTTAATTAGACTTGGTATAGGTATATAAAAAGTTCTCCATTCTGTTCACATTTTGACATCATTCTCATCACAACTAGACTGTTGTCTCTCATCCAAGGAAGCTTCAGCAGTTCATGCTCAAAGACTAGACTGACTAGACCTGTCCCATTAAGTAATTCCTTGAGCTGAACTGATGAAGCCTATGTGGATGAAAGGCAAAATGTCTTCTAAGACAAATTGAACACTCCAGTTGTGATCGATTGAAGGCCCTGAGAATTGACAGGAGGCTTTAAGTGTATTGGTATGGCTCTCAAACCAACTGAAAATGTTGGCACATAGCAAGTTGTGCAAAACGTTTTAAAATATTAAACAGTTGTGACATGGTCATTCAAAAGTTTTGAGTAGGTAAATTAAGGTTCGCCTATAAACGATACATTGTAGGTTTGTGCTGAAATTTCAAAAGAAAAACGTAATGTCTTAACTTTTTGTGTGCAGTGTTTTAGGCTTACAATTCGTGAAAATAGCCTGATTTTGTCTCTCAAAATAACTGAAACTACATGGAAACTCAGTCATTTAAATAAACCAATTAGAGTAGAAATAAACAGGCCTCTAAAAAACAAAAACTGAAAGCAGTTTCTCTATGAATGATCCATTAACAACATCCAAGCTTTTTTTTTTTTTAAATCTGCATTACTTCCGTTTAAAACTAAATCTCCACTTTTACATTTTTTTCCGAAGTTTTTATAAGCGGTAATCTTTAAATATTTCATAAATGACTAAAAAGACACCCTTTTATTGCAGTCATGGACATAATATAAAATTTTAAGCCCAGAAAATTACTGTAGTAAGTGATAAGGTTGTTTGCTTTAAAATTTTCCTAATGTTTTTTTTTTTTTGTTAGTTTTTTGTTTTTTTTTAAATAATGATGAAGTTTTTATCTTAATTAAACCTTTTTTGATATCTTTCTTTACTGATTGGCTGGGATAATTCACATGATTTCAGCACCTTTCCATAAGGCATCAATTGCAACTTAAGACAAAAAATATGATAGCCACATTTTATAAATACCACATTTTATGCATCTTTTGAAACATATATGTAATATCCGTGTGAGTTACCTGCATGTAAGGGTAGGAGGACACATATTAGGGTACGTGTTAATCTGAAGCACTACATTTTGACCCATCTTTGTTTTACAGCTGTATTCACATAGTTGCATGCTTAAACATTTCCACATTGTGTGCGTGTGTGTGTCTGTGTATGTGTGTGGCAGAGGTGATATTGCACATACTTGAACTTGTGTGGCGGGAAGGCCTAATACGCTGCTCTGTGTGTGTAGGGGTGAAGCCGTATGCTTGTTCCATGTGTGACATGAGGTTTATTCAGCGTAACCACCTGGAGAGACACAGCCTCACTCATACTGGTATGCGTTCCGTTGCCGCGCCCTCCTTCCCCACAACTGCCGCTCGCACCCTCACCCCACCTCCCGGCGCGTCACACAACAACCTCCACTTTGATGGGATGTTGAACCAGCATCACACGCAGCCGCCTTGTTGCGTAGATCTGGGCCATGCAAACTGACAAACACATAATGAGTTGATGTCAAGGCATTTTTTTGTTTCTTAAAATCATCATGACTCTAAGTTAAACATAAGTCTTTTTTATTTACTATTGCTGGAGTTGTAGCGTTTCAAAGAAGATTTCACACATGAGTGGTGCAATAAGCAAGAATTGACGCATTTGACTGTGTTGTGTGTGCTTTTTGGTAGGAGAGAAGCCATTTGCGTGCGACATGTGTGATATGAGGTTTATCCAGCGCTACCACCTGGAGAGACACAAGCGTGTGCACAGCGGGGAAAAGCCTTACCAGTGTGAGCGGTGCCAGCAGGTAAGGGACACAACCTACAACTAGGCCTGGGCCAATAAAACATTTTGCTAGACAATATATTGTCCCCTGCGATGAGGTGGCGACTTGTCCTGGGTGTACCTTCCGCCCGAATGCAGCTGATATAAGCTCCAGCGACTCCAAAAGGGACAAGCTGTAGAAAATGGATGGATGGAATATATTGTCCCACAAATTATTACCGATTAACAAAATTGTTGTTAGCATTATTTTGAGATGAGCACTAATGCAGTGGTTCTCAACCTTTGTTCAGTGATGTACCCCCTGTTAACCTTTTTTTAATTCAAGTACCCCTAATCAGAGCAAAGCATTTTTATTTGAAAAAAAGAGATAAAGAAACAAAATACAGCACTATGTCATCAGTTTCTGATTAATTAAATTGTATAACTCATTTGTAGTGGTGTTTCTTGAACTATTTGCAAACAAATATATAAAAATAACTAAAAACTTGTTGAAAAATAAACAAGTGATTCAATTATAAATAAAAATGTATACACATCGAAGTAATCATCAACTTAAAGTGCCCTCTTTGGGGATTGTAATAAAGATCCATCTGGATTCATGAAGTTAATTCTAAACATTTCTTCACAAGAAAATAAATATTTAACATCAATATTTATGGAGTATGTCCACAAAAAAACTGTCAACACTGAATATTGCATTGTTGCATTTCTTTTCACAGTTTATGAACTTACATTCATATTTTGGTGAAGTATTATATTCAATAAATATATTTATAAAGGATTTTTGAATTGTTACTATTTTTAGAATATTTTTTAAAAATCTCACGTGCCCCTTGGCATACCTTCAAGTACCCCCAGGGGTATGCGTACCCCCATTTGAGAACAACTGCACTAATGCAATCATACTACATAATAGTTTTAATGCAAGTAACCGTTTCAAATGCAATTAACTTAGTTTTCATTACTATTTTTGACTTCTGTAATTGGAAAGGCAAGTAGTTTTGATTGTCTTAAATAAGTAAACAAACAAAATAGACTCTCAATTTGTTGTATCAAAAATCACACTTGAATAAATATTTAACATATTGAAGTAAAGCTCTTTCCTTAGTTTTTTTTCTTTCCATTTATTTCCCAAAAATTGAGCATACTTACTCGTTTGTCCGTGTTAATAGGCTAACTTTTCTCATTCGATTTGAAGCCGAAATACGGTAAATTTGGCTTGGAAATTATCTTTTTTCTTTCTAATTCTTGCAGGGTTTTCGTCAAGCAATAAAAAGTCATTACATGGATTTAGTAAAAAATTAAGGCCTTATATGACATTAAAAAGCATTAAATGCGATGTCCAGCGACATTTAAAAAAACAAAAAAAAAACAATTGTAGGACTGTACCGATTGTCAACACGTCAGTCCATCAAACGATAAATTTAAATGAATAAGAACCTGGCGGTCATTGATAATTGATAAGTCTGTGTTGTTGTTTTTTTCTTGTCTCTGGCTATTAAACTGGATACAAGAGGTCTAGTTAGGTCCGAAAGCGAGAAAAGCACTGCCTCCATAGCGGCCACTCTGCGGGACAGCAAAATCTAACATTTTGGGGGCCCAAACTTTGCCATTCTATGTAGGCGTGTAGTTATTAACTGTGATACCTTATATAAATGAGGAAGTTGAACTTGTTTCAGACACAACTTTTATATTTCAGTCTCAGTTCAACAGCTAATTTGTGTTGTGACGCAGGTGACCTGGGATGGACACGAGCCAATTCTCACAACAGACCTTGACTATTATTCACTGACATTCCCACAATAAATGAGTTTGTAAGGCAGCTGAGTTCCTTCAGCTGCCTTACAAGGAAAGATGGTGTCCGATCTTTACTCTCTGAGGGCGGTCTGTTAGAAAGTCCTTGATCCAGTAACCGATCTGTTTAGACAGGCCTAACTCCAGCAGGTTGAGAATCAGTCTGCTCGACAGAATCGTGTTAAAGGCACTACTAAAGTCAATGAAGAACAGCCTGACATAGCTCTTTGGCTTTTCCAGACGTGTAAGTGTGTAATGAAGAACTGTTGCTATGGCATCCTCTGTAGATCACTTTGCTCTATATGCAAACTGGTGAGGGTCGGCTGTAGGTGGTATGGTAGCGGTGATATGGCTTCGGACCAGTTTCTCAAAACACTTCATGATGGTTAGTTTATGCGCTACTGGTCGGTAGTCATTTGGGCTCCTGGCGTTTAGCTTCTTTGGCAGGGGGATTATTGTGGAGGACTTTAGGCAAGGTGGAATCATGCCCTGTGATAGGGACTGGTTGAATATCTTAGTAAAGACATTCACCGGTTGGTCCGCAGAGTCCTTCAGAACCCTTCCTGTCACGCCATCTGGTCCCGCCGCTTTCCTTGGGTTTACAGTTCGCAGTGCGCGCCTGACCTCCTGCACCTGCATCGTGAGGATTGCCTGCTAATCAAAGATGATTGCCATGATTTTGTCAGTGTGGTCATGTTTGTTGCTAATTTGTATGCACTTTTTGTGCAGGACCCATTCGAAAGCAAAAGTCAAGTAGGCAACGAAACATGACACAAACAGAATGCTTTAAATGAAAAATGGGTAGTTTATGTTGACACGTGTTGCGGTCTTAACGCCATCATAATCACTAGGCAGCGTGGGACGCAAAAAACACATAACTGTATAGTTAAGCAATAAAAGATGCGCACAGTGACTTCCGGTTCACTGCAAAGGAAGCTTTAAAAAAATAAAAGCATGGCACTATTGCCTGAATTGTACCCTACAACTAACACAATGCACCCATTTAACTTTCTTTTTTTTTATTGTTAGCGACAGGAAGAAAAATTAGTGCATGTACAAAAGCTTTAATGTCTTTGCTGAAATGACCACATCTGTTATCTATCCATCCATTTTCTACTACTGCTTGTCTCGTTCGGGATTACGGGGAGTGCTAGAGCCTATCTCAGCTGCATTCGGGCGGAAGGCGGCGTACACCCTGGAGAAGTTGCCACCACATTGCAGGGCCAACACAGATTAATAGACAACATTCACACTCACATTCATACACTAGGGCCAATTTTTAGTGTTATATTGGAGTAAAAAAAAAAAATCCTTTATTATTGCTCATTCTTTGTCTTTGGCAAAGGTCACAAGTAATTGTGCCTTGATTCAGTTTCTGAAGGGCACTGACTTAAACAAGTTCCACTGCATTTCTAGTAGTAGTAAACGGTGCTTAAAAAAACTGTGTTAACTTTGTTGTTTTTTTTTTTTTCTAAAGAACTTTTCAAGGACAGACCGACTGTTGCGACACAGACGCCTGTGCCAGGGCCGCGGCGTAGCGAAAGTGGAGAACCAGCCATGTTGCGAGCCGCGCCCATATGCTCAAGAAGCTCCACCCGTTCCCCCGACCTGGAGCCCAATGCACCCCCCACCGGGTCGTCTGGCCGTCTGACATTCCCCCGTGAGCCATGTTCACATGGCCACACGAGACAGGATCGGCTGCCGGGTGTCGCGCAAGCTCTGTGCTGAGTTGGCGCCGCTCTCTAGCGCAGACTGACAATGCTGCTCCAGTCTTGGATTACTAATAACAGCGGAACATTTGTTTTTTTATGTTTTCTGACGTTAACTGTTTCTTTTTTTCCCCTCCATATTTTTTTAATGACAAGACTTTTCTGTGATGAAGAGTGTTCCTGTTTTGTACTTAACTCTGTTTTGCGTGTGGGGGGGGGAAACATGTTTTCATCGTTCTCGTAAATCTACACTTGTTGGTACTCTATCTACAAACAGTGAAAAGGGAAAATCAATTCCCTTGCTTGCCATGGCAGCTGTTTTGTCAATAGGAGTCACCATGGCAACATTAGCTTGACCATGACTCCTATTGATGAAGTCATCTGCTTTGCTTCTGAACGTCATTAGAGGTGCACTGTCTGTAAATAATTGATCACGCTATTACGTCACAGTTGGATTTAAGTGGTATTTGTAATCCGCCAAATTAAGCCATGAGTCTTGCAAACAATGGGTGTTAAAGAATAGCTATAGAGCGATGTTAACTGGGACTTTCATTGAGTGTGACTGGCCTCACAGCTGTGCACGTACTGATCAGTCAGGAAGAGGCGCAGCGCGACTTCTCCCATCTGTTGCTTGTACAGATTTCTCATATTGGCATTTTTTTCTCTCTGTGAGAATACTTCTTTTTTTTTTTTTTTGCCTTTTTCCTCAATGGTTTATTATTGTGTATCAGATGTATCAACAAAAGACAGCTTTTGATGTCACGGTAGGCGTTTTCCCTCCAAACAGAGACACAGGATGGTCTTTGACAAAATGATTCCAGTGACACTGAAGCTTGAGGGTTTTGACGGTTCGCTACGAGCAACATTCTGCTACGCACTAACCGCTGCCTTTAGTATGCAGATATTATGTGCTTGGTGTGGGTTTTAGTGGAGGGGCGTCATGTCATCATCGGGTGTAGCCTTCACAAAGCGCATACACAAATAATCATTGTAATAATCAAGTTTGTTATAAAGGACAGCACTCCCTGCTGATTTATTCCTCAAACGTGACCCTTCTCGTGTACCCGTTTTGAGTCACACTCTTAAGCTGTGTATGAATATGACTGATCACTGTAGTTTCCTCAATGCTTCCCAGGATGAACATAAAGAGGTTATGTTCAGTACAATATAGTTGAAGAGCATTTTGAATACTAGCTTCAGTGTGCGGGGTCACATTTGAGGAATGCATTGACACAATTCCACCTCATGTGCACAAAGGATGCCGCTGGTGTGATATTTTGTTGTAAAGGACAATACAGTACATGGCGAACACATTTTTTTGTTATGATATTCATATTGTTTCCATGCAGAAGAACCCTTAAATATCCACAAATTTTCTCTCAGATCACATGTGAGTCTGACATCCTCCAAGCCCCCCCATTCTGTACTTTTATTATTTTTAAATTGTAAACACTGGAGAGACGGGGGAAAGACTGAATGGAATGGGTATTTTCCCCCTCTTAAGACTGTACTCTGTTTTAGACAAAGCCTCTTTCTCCTTTCAAAAAATGAACAGAAACTTTTGGGTCAGTACAGTTCACAGTCTGGTATATTTGGCCTTTTTTAAACAACCCCCCACCCACAGCAAAATCGTTGCTATTTGTAGTCCATTCTATTGATGAAGGTATTAGGAGAGAGATGGCATAAAGGTAGCTACCACAGATTAGTTGTTTTCTTTATTAGTCTTGCATGCAGAGTTATGGTCCTCAGTTGAAATAGAATCTTGATATTGATTATTTTGTGTAGAAAAAAATGAGTGCATACAAGTAACTTCCTAAAACTGTTACAATAATTATTGTAAAATGGGCTAACAAATATGTACCCTTGTGATCCAATTAGTTTCAACCGTATAAAAATCGGGAGGAGAGGCTTCTTACTATTATGCTAAAATAAAAACATTTGTTAAGGACTGTTGTCTTGATTTTTTGGGATTGCTGCCATTTGTATTTCCTTGTCTTGAGCGCTTATGTTTGGTCATGCAAAGGAGAGAAAAAGCTACCAATTTAAATGATGTTGCACTTTTCACGCACAGGCAAGTTGCAACACATTGCTTTACACCAGTAAAAAACAAAACATGCACAAGCACACCACGGTCTTCCACCCATGCATTTTCTACCGCTTGTCCCTTTCGGAGTCGTGGGGGGTACACCCTGGACAAGTCACCACCTCATCGTTCTTGACAATAATAAAACATGGCTCAGCACTAAGGATTTTAAGGAAAATGGCACCTTTGAGGTGTTCTCAATAGATAATAAACTTAACTCTACCCAAATATATAAAACATCTTTAAAATCTATGTAAAAATACAATATAAATAAATGGCTATAAAACATAATGAGAATAATAGCAAAAAATAAAATAGAAATTAATACTAAAAATTTTGAACTTAAGAGTTTAAAATAATCAGGAAAAGAGCTCAGTGGCCTTGTGGTTAGAGTGTCTCCCCCGAGACTGGAAGGTTTAGTTTAGTTTATTAAGGATCCCCATTAGTCTACACCATGGGTGTCAAACTCTGGCCCGTTAATTTTTCATTTTGCCCTTGAGGCAATATCAAATTAACATTAGAGCTGGCCCGCCGGTAACACCAAAATCACCGCTAATACTCATACTTGCCAACCCTCCCGATTTTCCCGGGAGACTCCCGAAGTTTAGTGCCCTTCCCGAAAATCTCCCTGGGCAACCATTCTGATTTCCACCCAGACAACAATATTGGGAGCGTGCCTTAAAGGCACTGCCTTTAGCGTCCTCTACAACATGTCGTCACATCCTCTTTTCCTCCATATAAACAGCGTACTGGGCAAGTCACATGATGTATGCAGCTTCTACACACACATATGCGAATGCCACGCATACTTGGTCAACAGCCATACAGGTCACACTGAGGGTGGCCGTATAAACAACTTTAACATTGTTACAAATATGCGACACACTGTGAACCCACACCAAACAAGAATGACAAAACACATTTCGGGAGAACACCCGCACTGTAACACATAAACACAACAGAACAAATACCCAGAACCCCTTGCAGCAATAACTCTTCCGGAACGCTACAATATACACCCCTCGCTACCACCAAACCCCGCCCACCTCATTTTTATTTTATTTTCGAATTTATTAGCCTGTGGAAGAAGTTAATGTTGATATTTACCTCAGAAGGCTGTAAATAGAAAAGAGGCATTCATTTTTTTAATTACTTTTTATTTAATATACCACTGATGTTTTTTTGTTTGTTTTTTGAAAGTTGATTTTGCACTATTATGTTATATAAGCTCTGCCTGTTCCATGGGAGGAAGCCGGAGTTCCCCGAGGGAACCCACGCAGTCACGGGGAGAACATGCAAACTCCACACAGAAAGATCCTGAGCCCGGGATTGAACTCAGGATTACTCAGGATCTTCGTATTGTGAGGCAGACGCATTAACCCCTGTTCCACAGTGCCTCCCTATTTAAGCCTTGCTCAATATTCATTGCAAAACTTGTTTGGGTCACTATTAAAAGGTTAATTTGTTCAACCTTGGCCCGCAGCTTTGTTCAGTTTTACATTTTGGCCCACTCTGTATTTGAGTTTGACACCCCTGGTCTACACCTTAGTGGAGACTATTCATCCTGGGGTCCAGGCAAAAAACATTTCACAATCACAAAACAAAAGATTACAATGCAGTACAACATGATTAAATTATAAAATGTTGTTATACTAAAATAGCAACAAAAAAGAATAAAAAATAACTTTGAGTATACGTAATATAAAAAGGTCATGAGTTCAAACCCCAGCCGAGTTCACACCAAAGACTATAAAAATGGGACCCATTGCCTCTCTGCTTGGCACTCAGCATCAAAGGTTGGAATTGGGGTTAAATCACCATAAAGATTACCAAGCATGGCCACCGCTGCTGGTCACTGCTCCCCTCTCCTCCAAGGGGGTGAACAAGGGGATAGATCAAATCGGAGGATAATTTCACCACACCTAGTGTGTGTGTGCGTGCGTGCGAGCGAGCGTGCGTGCATGCGTGCGAGCGAGCGTGCGTGCGTGCATGCGTGCGCGCGCGTGTGTGTGACTATTGTTGGGATTTAAAAAACTTCAAAACTTTAAAAAGGTGTGGCGCAGTTGGGAGAGTTGCCGTGCCAGCAACCTGAGAATACCTGGTTCAATCCCCACCTTCTACCAACCTTGTCACGTCCGTTGTGTCTTTGAGCAAGACACTTCACCCTTGCTCCTGATGGGTCCTAGTCATTGGCGTTGCTAGACCTATTTTAGGGGGGGCTTGAGCCCCCCTAAAATATTCTTAAACCGCCCTAAATAATTTAGTGTTGGGTCTTGCATGGCAGCCCCCGCCATCAGTGTGTGAATGTGTGTGTGAATGGGTCAAAGTGGAAATAGTGTCAAAGTGCTTTGAGTACCTTGAAGGTAGAAAAGCACTATACAAGTATAACCCATTTATCATTTAACCTTTTTTAAAAGAATCATATCACAGCTTGCTTAAAGGCCTACTGAAACCCACCACTTCCGACCACGCAGTCTGATAGTTTATATATCAATGATGAATATTAACATTACAACACATGCCAATACGGAAGGTTTAGTTTACTAAATTGCAATTTTAAATTTCCCGCGAAGCATCCTGTTGAAAACATCGCGGAATGATGACGCGTATGATGACGCATGCGCGTGACGTCTCGGGTTGTAGCGGACATTTTTTTCCAGCCCAATCCAAACTATAAGTAGTCCGCTTTAATCGCATAATTACACAGTATTCTAGAGATCTGTGTTGCTGAATCTTTTGCAATTTGTTCAATTAATAATGGAGAAGTCAAAGTAGAAAGATGGAGGTGGGAAGCAGTGCACTGCAGCTGCCTTTAGCCACACAAACACAGCCAGTGTTTCCTTGTTTAAAATTCCCAAAGGTGAAACTTTACTATGGAACAGAACGGTCAAGCGAACATGGATCCCGACCACATGTCAACCGGCAGGTTTCGGTGAGAAAATTGTGGTAATAAGTCGGCTCTTACCGTAGACATCAGCGGAGCTTGCGTCCTGCTGCAGCTGTGTGGCTTCCCTCAGTGACACTGGCGGTCACCTCACCTGTGGCCACACCCCTCCGACTTTCAGGTACTATATAATCTCACTAAAACACTAGTAACACAATAGGCAGAGAAGGGATTTTCCAGAATGATCCGAGTAAATGTGTCTAATAACATTTGAATCGCTCTCACTGCCCTCGCCTTTTTTTTTCTTTCTAGTCCTTCATTCTCATTATCAACATCCACAAATCTTTCATCCTCGTTCAAATTAATGGGGAAATTGTTGCTTTCTCGGTCCGAATCGTCTTAGCTGCTGGTGGCTATGATTGTAAACAATGTGAGGATGTGAGGAGCCCTCACACCGGTGACGTCACGCGCACATCGTCTGATACTTCCGGTACAGGCAAGGCTTTTTTTATTAGCGACCAAAAGTTGCGAACTTTATCGTTGATGTTCTCTACTAAATACTTTCAGCAAAAATATGGCAATATCGCGAAATGATCAAGTATGACACATAGAATGGACCTGCTATCCCCGTTTAAGTAAGAAAATCTCATTTCAGTAGGCCTTTAAATACTACAAATTAAATGTATCTGAATCTGAATTTGTACTTTTTCATCAAGTCAGCCACTTGTCACACCTTTGAAGTAAAGGTATCAAAGAAAACCCTTTGAAAAAAGGAAAGGTAAACAAAAAATACACTTACCGTATTTCCTTGAATTATCGCAGGGCATAATAGCATGCGCCTGCCTTGAATTACTGCCGGGTCAAACTCGCTTCGCAAAAATGATTAGCGCATGCTTAGTATTACCTCCTGGTCAAACTCGTGACGTCACGAGTGACACTTCTCCTGTCATCATTTTCCAAATGGAGGAGGCTGATTTCAATACCGGTAATTTGAAATCGCATAAAGGGAAGAAGATTAAGAGCTATTCAGTAGGGTTTAAAGTCCAAGCTTACGTCACACTCAAATTTTTACTGCATGCCTTTGGTAAGTGCCGGATTGAGAAGAGGTTTTAAAATAATTAGTGCATGCTTACTTTTACTGCATGCCTTTGGTAAGCGCAGGAGTGAGAAGAGGTTTTAAATTAATTAGCGCCCCGGCGGCAATTCAAGGAAATTCGGTACACTTAAAGGTCTACTGAAATGAGATTTTCTTATTTAAACGGGGATAGCAGGTCCATTCTATGTGTCATAATTGATAATTTCGCAATATCACCATATTTTTGCTGAATGGATTTAGTAGAGAACATCGACGATAAAGTTCGCAACTTTTGGTCGCTAATAAAAAAGCCTTCCCTGTACCGGAAGTAGCAGACGATGTGCGTGTGACGTCACGGGATGTGGAGCTTCTCACATCCACACATTGATTACAATCATGGCCACCAGCAGCAAGAGCGATTCGGACCGAGAAAGCGACAATTTCCCCATTAATTTGAGCAAAGACGAAAGATTTGTGGATGAGGATAGTGAGAGTGAAGGACTAGAAAAAAAAGAGAGGGCAGTGGGAGCGATTCAGATGTTATTAGACACATTTACTAGGATAATTCTGGAAAATCCCTTATCTGCTTATTGTGTTACTAGTGTTTTAGTGAGATTATATGGTACCTGAAAGTCGGAGGGGTGTGGCCACCAGTGTCTCTGAGGGAAGCCACGGAGGAGGCAAGAGTGTCGCAGCTGCCTCTTTGACAGCTGCAGGAGGAACGACACAAGCTACGCTCATGTCTATGGTAGGAGCCGACTTATTACCACAATTTTCTCACCGAAACCTGACGGTTGACGTGTGGTAGAGAACCATGTTCGCTTGACCGCTCTGTTCCATATTAAAGCTTCACAGGGAATGTAAACAAAGAAACACCGGCTGTGTTTGTGTAGCTACAGCCGGCCGCAATACAACCCTTTCCACCAACATCTTTCTTCTTTGTAGTCTCCATTATTAATTGAACAAATTGCAAAACATTCAGCAACACAGATGTCCAGAATACTGTGTAATTCCAGACGACTTTTAGCCGTGATCGGTGCTGGAAGAACATGTCCGCTACAACCCGTGACGTCACGCGCACGCGTCATCATTCCGCGACGTTTTCAACAGGATACTTCGCAGGAAATTTAAAATTGTAATTTAGTAAACTAAACCGGCCGTATTGGCATGTGTTGCAATGTTAATATTTCATCATTGATATATAAACTATCAGACTGCGTGGTCGGTAGTAGTGGGTTTCAGTAGGCCTTTAAATTACAGCTGGGCGCAGCACAAACTGCAGTACATACTCCACACCAGAAGCGGCGGTAACGCGTCAAATTGCAGTTGAGAGTCAAACAAGAAAACCCAAGCAGAACCCAAACAATGCACGCCAGATTCCCTCAGAGTCGGCTCCTAATATAATTTATAAGTCATTTGTGCGTCTAGTTAAGTATGATAAATGAAAACACAGCACCAGGAGGTGACGGAGACGATAACAAATCAACGGAGAACGAACTGAAACGTGAACCGCAAACGAAAGCGACGCCCTCTTTAAGGTTCCTGCAGGCGGAACTGGAGCTCAATGCTCATCTGCGTGGTCTCAAATTCAGCGAGCCGGTCCGCTACGTGTACAACCCGCTGGAGTACGCCTGGGATACCCACCGCTGTTACGTGGACAAGTACTGCCAGGCGGGCCAGAAGTTCTTGTTTTTAGGGATGAATCCTGGGCCATTCGGCATGGCGCAGACGGGGGTAAGTTGTGTGTTTTGCTACCAAGTGTAGTTCATACCTCCAAGCAGAGGGTGGCACTGTTGGCACGTGTACGTCATATACCCGTGTATTAATGAAGACTGCTATTAGATTAAAGTAACAAGTAGTGATGGGTACACCTTGGACAAGTCGCCACCTCATCGCCCGATTGTAGCCGAGATAGGCGCCAGCGCCCCTCGCGACCCTAAAAGGTTAATAAGCAGTAGAAAATGGATGGATGGATGGGTAGTGATGGGTTGATGAGGCTTCGTGTACCGTTTCGACACATTGCAAAACTGTATTGATAATGTGTCAATACTATGTCACTAAATACTGAAATCTGCTGGACATTAAAAATCCCTACAGGTAGTGATGGGTTGATGAGGCTTCATGTAGCGTTTTGACACATTGCAAAACTGTATTGATACTGTGTCAATACTGTGTCACTAAATACTGACATCTGCTGGACATTAAAAATCCCTACAGGCAACCTATGGACCGACTTAACTGACACTGATTTTATGACCTAGTTCAGTGGTCCAGGGGCGCCGAAAAGGGGGGTTAAGGAGAATGATTGCTGGGGTCACCAACCTTTTTGAAACCAAGAGCTACTTTTTGGGTACTGATTAATGCGAAGGGCTACCAGTTTGATACACACTTAAATAAATTGCCAGAAATAGCCAATTTGCTCAATTTACCTTTAATAAATAAGATAGATAGATGGATAGATAGTACTTTATTGATTCCTTCAGGAAAGTTCCTTCAGGAAAATTAAAATTCCAGCAGCAGTGTACAGAGTTGGGATCAATTTAAAAAAAGTAAATAATGGGGGTTTAAATGGAAACAAAATAGAGAAATATTACAATAAGAATAAATAAATAAAAAGCAACAATGGGAATACAAATATAACAGTAAAATAAGAATATAACAAGAGAAAATAGGCAGTAGTGACCATGTTATGAAAACGTATTGCACTGTTATTGTTTTACATCCCCTGTCATCCTAGTACCCCCCGCCCCAGAGAGGAGTTGTACAGTATAATGGCGTGTGGGACAAAGGAGTTTTTGAGTCTATTAGTCCTGCACTTGGGATGAAGCAGTCTAGCACTGAACAGGCTCCTCTGGCTACTGATAACGCTATGCAGAGGATGACTGGTATCATCCAGGATGCTCACTAGTTTGTCAACAGTCCTCTTCTCTGCCACCGTCACCAGTGAGTCCAGTTTCAATCCGATTGTAGAACCGGCCCGCCTGATCAGTTTCTCAAGTCTGGAGCTGTTCTTCTTAGATGTACTGCCCCCCCAGCACACTACCATGTAGAACAGAACACTGACAACCACAGACTGATAGTACATCAACAGGAGTTTTCTACAAATGTTGAAGGAGTGCAGTCTCCTGAGGAAGTACAGCCTGCTCTGTCCTTTCATGTACTGGTGGTCCGTGTTAACAGTCCAGTCCAGCTTATTGTCCACCCAAACCCAAAGGTACTTGAATGAGTCCACGGTCTGTACCTCAACTCCCTCGATCACAATAGGTTGTGACTGTGGACTCGACCTCCCAAAGTCAATGACCAGCTACTTGGTCTTTGACGGATTGAGCTGCAGGAGGTTCGTGTGGCACCAGACAACAAAGTCCCTCACCAGGTTCCGAAACTCCTCCTCTCTGCCGTCCCTGATGCACCCGACGATAAATCTATATATATAAAAAAAATGGGTATTTCTTTCTGTCATTCCGTCATACATTTTTTTTCTTTTACGGAAGGTTTTTTGTAGAGAATAACTGATGAAAAAAACACTTAATTGAACGGTTTAAAAGAGGAGAAAACAGGGGGAAAAAAAATGAAAATTAAATTTTGAAACATAGTTTATCTTCAATTTCGACTCTTTAAAATTAAAAATTCAACCGAAAAAAAGAAGAGAAAAACTTAACAAATTTAAATGTTTTTGAAAAAATAAAAAAAATAATTTATGGAACATCGTTAGTAATTTTTCCTGATTAAGATTAATTTTACAATTTTGATGACATGTTTTAAATAGGTAAAAATCCAATCTGCACTTTGTTACAATATATAACAAATTGGACCAAGCTTTATTTCGAACAAAGACAAATCATTATTTCTTCTAGATTTTCCAGAACAAAAATTTTAAAAGGAATTCAAAAGACTTTGAAATAAGATTTAAGATTTTCTAGATTTGCCAGAATATATTTTTTTAATTTTAATCATAATAAGTTTGAAGAAATATTTCACAAATATTCTTCGTCGAAAAAACAGAAGTAAAAATGAAGAATTAAATTAAAATGTATTTATTATTTTATGCAATAATAAAAAAAAAATACTTGAACAATGATTTAAATTGTCAGGAAAGAAGAGGAAGGAATTTAAAACGTATAAAGGTATATGTGTTTAAAAATCCTAAAATCATTTTTAAGGTTCTATTTTTCTCTAAAATTGTCTCTCAAAGTTATAAGAAGCAAAGTAAAAAAATAAATTAATTTATTTAAAAAATTGAAGACCAAGTCTTTGAAATATTATTCTTGTATTTTCAAATTCAATTTGAGTTTTGTCTCTCTTAGAATTAAAAATGTCGAGCAAAGCGAGACCAGTTTGCTAGTAAATAAATACAATTTTAAAAATACAGGCAGCTCACTGGTAAGTGCTGCTATTTGAGCTATTTTTAGAACAGGCCAGCGGGCTACTCATTTGGTCCTTACGGGTACCACGTTGGTGACCCCTGACCTAGTATATACAATAATATAAAGCAAATCGTTGTATTTCATTTAGAATTATTTCATATCTTCATTTAAATAAAAATATATTTTTTATCTTTTTTAGATACAGTCAATAAATAATGTGGACATGATTGATTGATTGATTGAAACTTTTATTAGTAGATTGCACAGTTCAGTACGTATTCAGTACAATTGACCACTAAATGGTATGCTCATGTATCATAACATGGAAATCTAAGAACGTGTTGTGAATTAGGATACTTCTGGACTGGGAATTTTTTTTTTTTTTTTTTTTTACATGCGCTCTGATTGATTGATTGAAACTTTTACTATTAGATTGTACAGTACAGTACATATTCTGTACAAATGACCACTAAATGGTAACACCCCAATAAGTTTTTCAACTTGTTTAAGTCGGGGTCCACGTTAATCAATTCATGGTAAATTGATTGATTGATTGATACTTTTATTAGTAGATTGCACAGTACAGTACATATTCCGTACAATTGACCACTAAATGGTAACACCCGAATAAGTTTTTCAACTTGTTTAAGTCGGGGTCCACGTTAATCAATTCATGGTAAAAAGATAATGGGTTCGAGCTGGATTTGAACAAGTGCTCTAAGGAACTCAGCATGAAAAACTACAGTCCTCCACTCTACCAACTGAGCTATCGAAGAGATTGTTTGCTGCTGCTTTTTAATGTAACCAATAGGATGTTTGTGTGGGTGGGACAATGCTAGAAACTTTGAGAGAAAAGGATGAAACAACAAGGAAATGAACACACATACCTTTTTTTTCCGATGTATGATCAAAATATTCCCACACGGCGGAAATGATCTCCGACGACGATAAATGACAAATGACCAATGACAGAAGTGCGGCGATTTCGTTGGCAGCAGCATCTCGGTGACAGATGCGCTTCCTCATAAACACAGTTTGGCGCGCAGGTGCCAGTGCGACACAGTTTGCGTATCAGTCACGTGACCGAAACAGCTCATGATTGGTCACGTGACTTTCAATCAATCAATCAATGTTTACTTATATAGCCCTAAATCACTAGTGTCTCAAAGGCCTGCACAAACCACTACGACATCCTCGGTAGGCCCACATAAGGGCAAGGAAAACTCACACCCAGTGGGACATCGGTGACAATAATGACCCAGTGGGACGTCGGTGACAATGATGACTATGAGAACCTTGGAGAGGAGGAAAGCAATGCATGTCGAGCGGGTCTAACATGATACTGTGAAAGTTCAATCCATAATGGATCCAACACAGTACGCGCACCGACACAGGGTTTCGCTCTATGAGCTCGACGCATGCGCCGATGCATCGGTGTTGCCGGACCCATCACTAGTACCAATGATTGTCACACACACACACTAGGTGTGGTGAAATGTGTCCTCTGCATTCGATCCATCTCCTTGATCACCCCCTGGGAGGTGAGGGGAGCAGTGGGCAGTGGCGGTACCCCTCCCGGGAATCATTTATGGCGATTTAACCCCCAATTCCAACCCTTGATGCTGAGTGCCAAGCAGGGAGGGAATGGGTCCCATTTTTTTGTTGTCTTTGGTATGACTCGGCCAGGGTTTGAACTCACAACCTGATGATCTCAGGGCGGACACTTTAACCACTAGGCCACTGAGTAGGTAGATTAGATTAGATTAGATTATTTTATTTCAAATGGGACAATGCATTTTCATAAAACACATGACTACACATGGTTAAAAAGCCAGAATGAGTCAGAAGGCTGGTTTTCATCTGTAAATGATGTAAAAAAAAAAAAAGGCAGTAAAATTACAATTTAGAAGAAAAAGAAAAAAAGCACACAATACATATCCATCCATCCATCCTTTTTAAACCGCTTGTCCCTTTTGGGGTCGCGCTGGAGCCTATCTCAGCTGCATTTGGGCGGAAGGCAGAGTACACCTTGTTTTTGTTTTTTTGTTTTTTTTGTCCTGTCCAGCCCATCCATCCATCCATTTCCTACCGCTTATTCCCTTTGGGGTGGCGGGGGGCGCTGGTGCCTACCTCAGCTACAATTGGGCAGAAGGCAGCGTACACCCTGGACACCTCATCGCAGGTCCTGTCCAGCTTCTCAGGCAAATCATTTAGTTGATGTAGATGCCAATATCGGCTGTTCAGATTTACTTTACAAAAGAGAAGTTTAGGATGCTTCTCTTGTTGCCTTATTTGAATTTGACTTAATTAACTGTATGGTATTTATATTATCAATTTTTATTTTTTTGTCCTGTCCAGCTTCTCAGGCAAATCATATAGTTGATGTAGATGCCCATATCGGCTGTTCAGATTTACTTTACAAAAGAGAAGTGTAGGATACTTCTCTTGTTGCCTTATTTGAATTTGACTTTATTAAATGTATTTATATTATCATTTGGTGCAGCCGGGCCGGAGCAGGAGGGGATAGAAAGAGAAAAAAAGGAAGACAGAGGGGTAAATTGTGGGGATAAGAGGGGGATTAGACAGAGAGACAAAAACAACAACAGCAAACACAACAATAACAACAAAAACAACAATAGAACAACACCAGCACGTACGATATGTACGAATGATCTTAAAAGTGATAGCAAAGAAGCAGTTAGCGAAATAAATAATAATGCAGAAATGACAATGAGCATTTTTACACTACAACTGGAGCAATATAAATACCAATAGAAATAGCGCCATTGATAATGAGCAATACCAATAATTTACCTCTATTATCAACAATACAGTTGTTCAAATGCAACGATACATATACATCATGATAACTAGACATAAAAAGAAGAATACCGAAAGATGGAGGGGAAGAGTACTCCTTGGACAAGTCGCCACCTCATTGCAGGGCCAACACAGATAGACAACATTCACACTCACATTCACAAAGTAGGGCCAATTTTAGTGTTGCCAATAAACCTATCACCAGGTGCATGTCTTTGGAAGTGGGAGGAAGCCGGAGTACCCGGAGGGAACCCACGCAGTCACGGGGACAACATGCAAACTTCACACAATTAGATTAGTTTATTTCAAAGGGTACAATGCATTTTCATAAAACACATGATTACACATGGTTAAAAAAGCCACAATTAGCCAGAAGTCTAGTTTTCATCTGTCGTCCCCAGGCCATGATGTAAAAAAGATGTAAGTAAAATTACAATTTAGAAGAGAAAGAGAGAGAAAAAGAAAAAAAAAAAGCATGCGATACATATATAATTTGTTAAAAAATAAAATACAACATAACATTTATCTTAGCATCAAAACAGGCTCAGCTTCTAGTGCTGGCAGGTGTAGGCGTTGATAAGATACATTTTCTATTTTTTTGTGAAAACTTTGTAAGTTTCCCGGGCGCGGCCACCGCTGCTGCTCATTGCTCCCCTCACCTCCCAGGCCGTGTAATAAGGGATGGGTCAAATGCAGAGGTTCATTTCATCACACCTAGTGTGTGTGTGTGTGTGTGTGTGTGTGTGTGTGTGTGTGTGTGTGTGTGTGTGTGTGTGTGTGTGTGTGTGTGTGTGAATATCAGTTGTACTTTAACATTAACTTAAACTTTGTGACCAGTTTAACCTCCTCAGGTACTGAGTTCCACACATTTGCGCTTTTTACAGACCAGGCCGACTTACTGAAAGTGCTCCCGCGCGGAGGAACATAACAGTCAGCCTTTAAATTCAGTCTTAGAGTGAAGTCAATACAAGTTTCTCTGTGAATTGCGCTTATAGCATTATTTATTAATTTGTGCAATATGTACGAAAATCTGATATATCTATCCACTCCATTCTAGATGACTTCCGGTGAGGGGAAAGGATTCGAACCCTCTACGACTAATTATGAGACTGCACTAACGCTGAGACTGAAGATGTTTTAATAAAATTGGCCATTATATTTATCAGTGACGGAGCAAGAAGGTACTAGGAATAATTTTGCGGTGAAATTTCATGTAAAGTGCCATGGCATTCATTGATTGTCATTTTTACATACGCTCATTCACGCGCCCTCAAGAACCGTGGGGCTATACGCACAGCACATGATCTGCTCACCCATTTAACATTAAATATGCCAAGGGTGTCAAACTTATTTTAAATTGGGGGCCACATGGAGAAAAATCTACCCCCAAGTGGGCCGGACTAGTATAATGATGGCACGATAACTTAAAAATAAAGACAACTTCAGATTGTTTTATTTGTTCAAAAATACAACAAATCATGTTTTTGTTTTAGACTTACATGTTGCGGTTTATAGGATTCTATCTTTGTTTTTATTTGTATTTTCTGAAGATATTATGTGATAATGTTCTTTAGGCAACTTAACGGTGTTCATTTTCAATCTATTAAGATAAAAACAATTATATAAAAATCAAATTACAGGATGTTATTTATGTAGTTTGATCATTTTCCTCGACTGATGTACTAACATCATGTGGTTTATTTTGTACGTATGTAGCATCATCTATAAAGATACAAAGAATTGATATTGCGACATCCAGTGGACACATTTAGACCAGCAGTTTCTTTCATTCAAAATTTTGGCTAATTTTTATATTTAGCAAACTCATCCCGCGGGCCGGATAAAACCTGTTCGCAGGCCTGATCCGGCCCTTGAGCCGTACGTTTGATACCCCTGTGCTAAGCCATCTCAACAAAGCATCCACATCTTATCGTTGTGTTAAAAAGTAACATTACAAATTAGTTCAATAATCTAATAATATATTAGAATATTCATTAATTAATTGTAATTTTAGAATATTCTGAAGGACGGTAAAAATTAGCTGCAGGCTGTACTTTATATTTTATTTGTATTATATTTGAATACAAAAAATAAATATGTTTGCTGTGTTTACTCATAATAAAGAGCCCGATGCTGCACTTTGGTGAGCCCTTGATTGCATTAGTTTGTGGTCAAGTAAATGTGTGTTAACACATATTGGATTTTATATTGTTTTTGATGGGAAATTTTTTGTAACAAGATACTCAAGTTTTTTCTTTTGGCGCAACATGGACTTTTTCAACATAGACTTTTTAGTCCAGGACTATTCAACTACATAATAAATAGTGCCGTAGTTTCAAGAGCCCAAGGGCTCAGGGGCCAAACATGAAAGTGTGGATGTTTTTTCAGAAAGTGCTTCCACAGGTTATACTTCTTTGAGACTGCGTTTACTTAATTGCAAAGTAAATTCACACAATCTATTCATTATTCTGCCCTCACTAGTCACTACTCGTTTCCAGAGTGTGTAGCTAGTTAACAGTATGAAGAAATAGAAGCTCCAGTTTTTGTTGAGGATTGATGTTCCGTCTTTTAAATTATTTTCCTTCCTTAGTTTTATTTCTTTACACCTCTTCCTTTATTTAGGTTTGTAAGACTGAAAATAGAAACATGAAATAAAAGTGTACTGTCCATTGTTTATTTGACATAAATAATCTCCATTGTGTATTGTACATAGAGAAAATAGAAGGTTTGGTCTTGATATATTCACACAATAAAGTACAAATGTTTAAACTTGTAGAAATTACACAACATCCATTCATTCATCCATCCATTTTTTTACCGCTTGTCCCTCTTTTACACACCAAACATTGTGACTTATCACTATATCACTCTCGCGGCTGTGTTGGAGCCACTATGGATTGAACTTTCACAGTATCATGTTAGACCCGCTCGACATCCATTGCTTTCGGTCCCCTAGAGGGGGGGGTTGTCCACATCTTTGGTCCTCTCCAAGGTTTCTCATAGTCAGCATTGTCACTGGCGTCCTACTGGATGTGAATTCTCCCTGCCCACTGGGTGTGAGTTTTCCTTGCCCTTTTGTGGGTTCTTCCGAGGATGTTGTAGTCGTAATGATTTGTGCAGTCCTTTCAGACATTTGTGATTTGGGGCTATATAAATAAACATTGATTGATTGATTGATATTAGCGTTGTCGCCCTCTGCTGGTCAAATTTAGCACTACATGTAAAAAACAAGGTTTGATCATTACTCCCAGACAAAAAACAACACGACCACAAATACAAAAGACATCACAAAGTCAGCATTTTCGATACAAAACAAACTAAATATCTTTATGCACAAATTATATTTACTTACAAATGTTTGACCAAGTTTCATCATGAATCTTACATGTTGGGATTTCTACCATTGTTGCTGCTTGTCTGGATCAATCCGACAGAAAACAAAGACTCGAGCACTTACTTGGTAGAAAATTCATACTTTATTGTTATTATTTTAACATTTCAGCAATAATAAATAATGAGGCTAGATTAAACATGTATATATTGATGAATAATGTGTAATTCCATCCATTTTCTACCGCTTATTCCCTTTCGGGGTCGCGGGGGGCGCTGGCGCCTATCTCAGCTACAATCGGCCGGAAGGCGGGGTACACCCTGGACAAGTCGCCACCTCATCACAGGGCCAACACAGATAGACAGACAACATTCACACTCACATTCACACAATGTGTAATTGTGCTGAAATTATTTATCTACTTTGTCTGACAGGTGCCGTTTGGCGAGGTGCGGTCAGTTGTTGACTGGCTGAAGATCACAGGTGAAGTCGGTCGCCCTGACGACGAGCACCCAAAGCGTCGCATCAGCGGACTGGCCTGCACACAGAACGAAGTGAGCGGCGCACGTTTCTGGGGCTTCTTCAGAAAGTTGTGCGGCGAACCGTCAGCGTTCTTCCGCCACTGCTTCGTGCACAACCTCTGCCCTCTTATTTTCATGAGCGCCAGCGGGAAGAATCTGACCCCGCCTGAGCTTCCTGCCCACGAGCGCCAGGAGCTCCTCCGTCTCTGTGACATTGCCTTGTGCCATGTCGTGGAGGCCCTGGGCGTTTCCATGGTGATCGGTGTCGGCAAGGTGGCGGAGCAACGTGCACGCCGGGCTCTTTCCGGCGCAGGTATTGAGGTGCAAGTGGAGGGTATCATGCATCCGTCCCCCAGGAACCCTCTGGCCAATAAAGGCTGGGAGAGTGTGGCTACAGCTAAACTAGCAGAACTGGGTGTCCTCCCGTTGCTTGGCAGCACATGACGGGCATCCTTTGACCTTCTCAAGAGATTTGGAAAATATTTCCAGTGCTTTCCCTACCATTATATTAGGAAGGTGTCCTCTGAGTCTGCAGTTAATTAATTTCCATTTGATTTTTTTTATCCAGCCTCAGATTCTTAGCAGAAGTAATTTGAGTATACTTTCCATATAAGGTAGGTCTATACTTCTGACTGTGGAGAAATGATTGCAAATTGCAATGTCTATGTATGCTTGTTTTTAAACCAAGGGAAAACACTCATTTCTGTTTTGTTAACGCACTCCTGTCTTTGACCTGCATTAGGTAATGCAACGCTATATTCGTTTAAAGGCTTTTGGACTATGTACATATTTCTATGTAAAGTGTATGCCATGCTCGGGGTGTTTAAAGGCCTACTGAAACCCACTACTACCCACCATGCAGTCTGATAGTTTATATATCAATGATGAAATATTAACATTGCAACACATGCCAAAACTGACGGTTTAGTTTACTAAATTGCAATTTTAAATTTCCCTCGGACTTTCCTGTTGAAAACGTCGCTGAATGATGACACGTGTTTGTGACGTTGTTGGTTTGAGGGGACATATTAGCCCAGCACCACTTAAGGCCAATAGTCGTCTGTTTTTATCGCGCAATTACATAGTATTTTGGACATCTGTGTTGCTAAATCTTTTGCAATTTGTTCAATTAATATTGGAGAAGTCAAAGTAGAAAGATGGAGGTGGGAAGCTTTTAGCCTTTAGCCACACAAACACACCGTGTTTCCTTGTTTAAAATTCCCGGAGGTGATGCTTTACTATGGATCAGAGCGGTCAAGCGAACATGGATCCCGACTACATGTCAACGGGCAGTTTTCGGTGAGAAAATTGTGGAAATAAATCGCCTCTTACCGGAGATCAGCGGAGCCAGCGTCGTCCTGCAGCTGCCGTGACTTCTCAAAGACTCTGGCATCAAAACACCCGTGGCCACACCACTTCGACCATAAGGTACTATTAAACTCACTAAAACACTAGCAACACAATAGCCAGATAAGGGATTTCCCAGAATTATCCTAGTAAATGTATCTAAAAACATCTGCATCCTCTCACTGCCCTCACCTTTTTTTTTTTTTTTTTTTTGTAACTTTTTTTTATTTATTGTTTTTCCTAGGCCTTCATTTTAAATTTCCTCATCCACAAATCTTTCATCCTCGCTCAAATTAATGGGGAAATTGTTGCTTTCTCGGTCCGAATAGCTCTAGCTGCTGCTGGCTAAGATTGTAAACAATGTGAGGATGTGAGGAGCCCTACAACCCGTAATGTCAACTTCCGGTAAATGCAAGGCTTTTTTATTAGCGACCTAAAGTTGTGAACTTTATCGTCGATGTTCTCTACTAAATCTTTTCAGCAAAAATATCGCAATATCGTGAAATGATCAAGTATGACACATAGAATGGACCTGCTATCCCCATTTAAATAAGAAAATCTCATTTCAGTAGGCCTTTAAGCGTGTTAGTTGAACTTACAAAGGTCAAGGAACATACTCTGTATACTGTTCTTTCCCCTTGCATTTATATCGATTATTATACAGTACAATATATTTTAGAATGGCAATTTTACCAGGTCTGTATATTTGAATTTTTCCAACTTTTTTGTATTTGATACGGATAATACCATGTATCATAACTTTATAATGTATAATCTTTCCAGGTGGTTTGTTAGTCAATTAATTTACATTTTATTCAGTTGTTTTTTGTAATTTTTGCACAAAAACCTTCATACCTGCTGAGAAATAAAAATAAGTAAACAACTCACAGCGGTGAACTGTACAGTGTGTCGTCGATGGGTGGGGGGTTAACTACATTTCCCATGAGCTTCTAGTAGTACGTTTGCCACTCTTTAACCACGTGACACGCCGGTTGTGAAAGCCCGCCTGGCAAAGTTAGCCAAGCGTCTGCTGATGGAAACACGGCTCACGACTCAACACAAACACACCACGTCCCGTTCAGGTAAGGCTTTTATTAGTTTCATCATTTTAAAATGTAAATTGCTCATTTTAGAAACCTCTGGCCTAAGCTGACAATTTCTTACGTCAGGCTACGTCATAGTTTAACGTGAATTCAGGACACCCGAGACCGGTTAAATTAACGTTATCAGGAAAATGACTAAAAGCCTCTGTTAAAGTTATTCAAATGTTTTTATCGACTATAGATTATCTATCTCAGTTGATTTACGTATCTAGCTATTTCAATATATATGTGTTTTTTTGTAGTTTGTAAACATGTTGTGTCCCTGACCATAGTACATTCCTCGAGTGTCTGTTATGAAATGTCTTCTATCCTCAGCTGTCCTCCTCGTCTCACTGAATCCTCCTTGTCATGGAGCAACAATATCCTCAGTCCACGGTGGTGTTTCGAAATGTGGGGCAGCTCTATTTCCCCCAGACCAGAGTGGAGTGTCACTACAGTGTGACCTCTGCCCATCAGTGGAGCAGCAGTGACTGGATTGGCATCTTTAAGGTGTTGACATGGCAACAAACACATCAACGATAGCGTTCAATTCAAAGACTGGAGCAATAATTCAGTCACCAAGACTTACTGTTTTAGTTACAATGGGGCAAAAAAGTATTTAGTCAGCCACCGAATGTGTAAGTTCTCCCACTCAAAATGATGACAGAGGTCTGTAATTTTCATCATAGGCACACTTCAACTGTGAGAGACAGAATGTGAAAAGAAAAATCCAGGAATTCACATTGTAGGAGTTTTAAAGAATGTATTTGTAAATTATGGTGGAAAATAAGTATTTGGTCAACCATTCAAATCTCTCAGTGATGGAAGGAGGTTTTGGCTCAAAATCTCACGATACATGGACATACACTTCATTCTTTCCTTGACACGGATCAATCGTCCTTTCCCCTTAGCAAAAAAAACAGCCCCAAAGCATGATGTTTCCACCACCATGCTTCACAGTAGGTTTGGTGTTCTTGGGATGCGACTCAGTATTCTTCTTCCTCCAAACACGACGAGTTGAGTTTATACCAAAAAGTTCTATTTTGGTTTCATCTGACCACATTACATTTTCCCAATCCTTTGCTGTATCATCCATGTATCCATTTTGGTATAAACTCAACTCGTCGTGTTTGGAGGAAGAAGAATACTGAGTTGCATCTCAAGAACACCATACCTACTGTGAAGCATGGGGGTGGAAACATCATGCTTTGGGGCTGTTTTTCTGCAAAGGGGACAGGACGAATGATCCGTGTTAAGGAAAGAATGAATGGGGCCATGTATCGTGAGATTTTGAGCCAAAACCTCCTTCCATCAGTGGGAGCTTTGAATGGTTGACCAAATACTTATTTTCCACCATAATTTACAAATACATTCTTTAAAATTCCTACAATGTGAATTCCTGGATTTTTTTTCACATTCTGTCTCTCACAGTTGAAGTGTACCTATGATGAAAATTACAGACCTCTGTCATCATTTTAAATGGGAGAACTTTCACAATCGATGGCTAACTAAATACTTTTTTGCCCCACTGTATGTAACTTATTACTATAGCCATCAAGGCAGAATTCAAATCAAGTGGCCAAAATTTGTTCTCCTCTGCAGGTTGGCTGGTCCTCACTTCAAGAGTACCACACGTACTCTTGGTCGCTTGTTCCTGAAGGCTATACGAAAGGAACTGCCTTCGACTGCTGTGCATTATTTCAGGGTAATAAACCCATTCATCCATCAATTTTCTATCGCTTGTCCCTTTTGGGATTACGGGGAGGGTCGCTGGAGCCTATTTCAGCTGCATTCGGGCGGTTGTCAGGGTGCACCCTGGACAAGTCGCCACCTCATCACAGGGCCAACACAAATAGACAGTCATAAACCTCACTACAAAATATGGTGTCTTTATGTAAGTCAATTACTGCATTTTTCCGACTACAAGCCAATGCTTTGTTCACAAGCTTTGAACCCTGCTGCTTATACAGTCGTAGTCAAAAGTTTACATACACTTGTAAAGAACATAACGTCATGGCTGTGTTGAGTTTACAATCATTTCTACCACTCTTGTTTTTTGTGATAATGATTGGAGCACATACTTTTTGGTCACAAAAAACTTTCATGAAGTTTAGTTCTTTTATGAATTTATTATGGGTCTACTGAAAATGTGACCAAATCTGCTGGGTCAGAAGTATACATACAGCAATGTTAATATTTGGTTACATGTCCCCTGGCAAGTTTCACTGCAATAAGGTGCATTGTGGCGCCCCTGCCTCTGAGTTGGTTAAAGTTGATTCTCTATTATACTCTCGTATAGTAGTAGGTTGTGGCAATAAACTTAGAAGTTTGTCAACTTTGACATTCAGATCAGACTTGGAGATGGTGAGAAAGACAGAAAAAGACGCTCTTTTTTCCCTTTTTTTTGCCTGCATGAGGATTATGATAACTTTTGAATTAAACATCCCATCAGTCAGCATCCCAGTAAGAGCAGACATGGTATAGTAAGTGATTGTTTAATCATGTTCATGGTTTGTATTTCTTGTTTACCAAAAGTGCTTAGCCTGCTGGATCTATTTATCACTCAGCTTCTTACTTTTGCAGCATAGTCTCCTTTTTTAGGGTGAAAACATAATATTCTGGATCATCATTTGTCCCAAAGTAGTCGTTATTGTTTATTAAAAGTCTGCCTAGAGGTTAGTGGTAGCTGTTATTTTTGTTGAAGGAAATAGCGAACGATTCAATGCGTCTTTGAAATTGTTTTTTAGGTATGCTTAAAATGAGCAAAATAATTGGAGATTACATGTTTTGAATGTGCCTGTTACTACGCTGTACCGGCAAATGGAGTGAATCCTATTGCCTCCATTGTTAGCTGACTCTTGCTAGCGTTTATATTTAGAATGCATTAAACACAAAAACATATTTTTGTCTTACATAAGGATTGTGAATAATAGACACAATTTCAAAAATGTGTCACTCCCCTTTTAAGGTGGAACATTTTCCCCCAATAGGTCTTTTGACAGTTCTTTTTTTGCAAATTGAGATTAGGAGTACTGAAATAATTTGTGTGTCATTGGCACATAACATGCCTATGGGATTCAAACTGCTTGCGGTTTGCTAGGGGACCAAATACTTATTGACCTAATTCAAATTAATTTCCTTAATTTAACCTTTTTTTAATGTTTTGTTTACATTTTCTTGTTATTTTTAATTTCCCCTCAGGGATTAATAAAGTATTTCTCATTCTGATTCTGGTAATAATTCTGGACTGTTGATATCTTTGTAACTTTACGCAATCATCAGGGAATTAAATACCTATTCTTGCTCCAGTCTGGAGCAAGAATCTCTAAAGTGCAGACATTTTCCAAGGCTGAATTGCGTAAAAAAGTGCCCCGGATGTCAATTTGTTTATTAGTTAGCAGTTTATTTTTTGGTCCACGCACCACCTCTACAAAGTTGTGTTTAATTGAGCATAATCCTGCTAATTGCACTTGTCCAGCTATTGTGATTATAACAGGAAATCTAAAAGTGGCTCCAAAGACTAATGTACAATGTTTGTATTTTATGGAAGCCTTTTACCTGCCTCGCCCCAGCCCAGTGGAGTATCAGTTTGTCTACGTGGACAAGCTGGGCAAAGTCTGCGCCCGCAGCAGACCCTTCACCTTCTGCTCCCCCAAACCTCTGGAGGAGCTGGAAACCCTGAAAGAGGAGCAAGATGGAGATGAGGAAGAAGGAGATGAAGAAGAGCTGCTCCTGGTGGTCACCAGGGCTCAGCTGCTGCAGGTGGGAACAAACTGCTCTCAGTCTTCCACTCAAGAGACTTATCGGATTTATTTATTTTTATTTAGTTTTTTCATCACGCTAACATGGGGCTTCACGGTGGCAGAGGGGTTAGTGCGTCTGCCTCACAATACGAAGTTCCTGAGATCCTGGGTTCAGGACTCGGGATCATTCTGTGTGGAGTTTGCATGTTCTCCCCGTGAATGCGTGGGTTCCCTCCGGGTACTCCGGCTTCCTCCCACTTCCAAAGACATGCACCTGGGGATAGGTTGATTGGCAACACTAAATTGGCCCTAGTGTGTGAATGTGAGAGTGAAAGTTGTCTGTCTATCTGTGTTGGCCCTGCGATGAGGTGGCGACTTGTCCAGGGTGTACCCCGCCTTCCGCCCCATTGTAGCTGAGATAGGCACCAGCGACCCCAAAAGGGAATAAGCGGTAGAAAATGGATGGATGGATAGTTTTTTTAAATTGTTAATCAGTCCAAAAATAATACACAAGAATACAATAACAATACATTTCCAATTCTATAGCAACGTTCAGAATAGCAATCAGCACAGTAATTGAGAGGACACACAAACATGACACAAACCAGTCCAAGATAGTCAAACAAAAATGAATAATATCAACAACAGTATCAATATTGATAAGAATTCTAACATAACAGTGATTAAAAATTCCTCATTTACATTATCACAGCTATTTATAAAAAAAAAAAACTAAACTAATTGTGTCACTATGTAAAGCGCTTTGAGTCACTAGAGAAAAAGTGCTATGTAAATAAAAATTAACTTCACAGTGGCTTACACTTGCATCACTTCTCATGAGCTTAACAACACATTGTGTTCAATATTAACAACACATTGTGTTCAATATTTACCACAAGGATAAAAATGAGTCATGTTTTAGGTTAATTTTATAGTTTAAACTAATTTAAATAATGGAAACCATATTCCAAGTTATGACTCATTATCTAAACTAAATTCAGTTGGATTTCTTCTTCTTTGTCCACAGAGTCAGCTGGAGGAATGCGTGAGGGAGAAAGCCGAGTTGCAGCAGGCCGTAGAGGAGGAGCGGAGGAGCAGCATAAGAGCAAAAGAGGAATGGGAGAGTGAGCGGAAGGCCATGGAGGAGGCGATTAGTGAGCTCCTTGAAAAACTGAATCACAAGTGTGAGGTGTTGAAGAATGTAGAAGGACAACACCTGGTAAGATTATTCTAGGTCATCCCATGTTGGATTAGTGATTGTTGACAGGACGGTGATGTTGCTCTCCCTCAAGGATGTTAAAAGCAGTCATCAAAATCTCAACTCTGAACTTGGTCAACTTTTGGTGCAAAAGGTGCAAAGTGAGCGACGCATCAAAGACTTGGAAGATGGCGCCAAGGCCCTAGCAGACAGAGAGACAGAGCGACACGTGGAAATGGAAAGGCAAGTCTTTCAAATGTGTCACACATGTTTCCACAGATATTTAATTACTCTGTAATTTCTCATACGATCACACGATAATTCAGGAGTGTCCAAAATGTTTCTATTGAAGGTCACAAAGACAAAAAAATGAGACGTGGAGGGGCAGTTGTCGTGTTATAGTCGAAAAAAAAAAATGACTAATATATGACAATGCAACACAACTCTCATAGGACAGAGGCTGACTCTCTTGTCCTTTCAGTACATTTTTGCTCTGTTTTTGGCCACTGTATATGTTCTTACTCAGTTATACATCACTCTTCCTCCAGAGGGTTTTTTTCGTGTTAAATTCAAACATTTTAATGTCACGTGTACGATGCACCAGAAGTTTCTCAACAATATTCCAAAGCCAAACAGTACACAAATTAGTCATTCATTTTCAAAGAGTATATAAAAACATTTAGGATATTACCCCGAAAGGGATAAGCGGTAGAAATGGATGGATGGCTATTATTTGTTTTACTTTTTTTGCTCAAATCTCTCAATCAATTTCTATCTGAAACAGCCAATGTTTATTAATTTCTAACCCTTTGAAAGCTTTTTGATCAAAGGATTTGCACAGTTTTAATAATTTTACTTATTTAAACCTGATACGTTATCTGATCAGAAGACCTTCAAAAGGGTCAAAATGAAAATACATCCATGTTAGATATTTGTGATTAGGACTGAAATGTATTGAGAATTTTGAGCAAAAAGAAGACAAAATGTTTTTGCCCCTTTTAAAAAAGTTAAGAACTTTTTTGTCTTGTTGGGCTTTGACAATTTTTAAAATCGAATGTCCCCAGATAATAGTTATGAATTTATCTTATCTTTCTCTAAAATTCCACATTTAAAAATATATATTTACTCTTCTGTGAACTTGTGGATATTATACAACAACATGTAAACATTTGTTTATTGTACTGTGTTGACTGCAGGCTGAAAGAGATGTTGAAGAAAACATCCAGTCAAATAAGACTTGATGAGGAAAAGAAAAAGTTGCTAAAGGTGCATGAAGACCCACACATACCAGATGCCCTCTTGTGGTTGTATCATGGAAGTTCATCCTCCTCTCTACATGCAGGCAGAGAGTGAGGCCGCGCTGGCGGAGGTCTGCGGCTTGCAGCATCGTCTGGAGTCCAGCGAGCGTTTGGCCGAGAGCCTGCGCAGGGAGCTGAGAGAGCTGAGCACCCGTCAAGGCCACACTAATGCCGAGCTGCACCAAGTCCGCTTGCAGGTCGCCCAGCTGGGCCTGCAGCTGTCAGAGGAGAAGCTACTGCTCCGGGAGGAGCGGGCCAACTGGGCCCTGGAGAGAGAAGCTTACAGGCAAGCTGCAGAGGTGAGGATGATGCCTCAACATCAAACTACAGGGTTATTTTATTTATTCAGCTCAAATAATGCAAATATATTTTTCCATTTTAAATGTATTAATTACAATTTTGTCATGTATTATTCTTATTCATACTAATTTGACATTTAATAATCTAAAAAAAAAAAATGTGTTTGGAAATTATGTCCAAATTCTGACTTTCAAAAGAGTCTGTGGAGTTTGACCCCACAGCAGCTTTTTTGTATTTTCATTATTTTCTGTGGAAAGCAGTTAGTTTACACAGACAATAATTTTACTGTGAATGACATCCTAACGCTTACACAATGAATATATTTTTTCTGTGTGAATGTGTGTGTGTGTGTTTGTACAGGCTGACCAAAAGAAAGTGGAAGAGCTGAGTAGTGAGTTACAAAGGAAGAAAGAGCAATTGAGGGAGGACAGAAGTAATGTGGAGTCTGGGATGAAATACAGAGATTTTGATGGAGTAAGTCAATGTTGTTGTTTTTTATCACACATGCACACACACACAAACATGCACACACACACACACACACACACACGCGCTCTGCCACAAATAAATTTGGATCACAAAAAATACATTTTCCCCTACCTGTTTGCCCCACACTCATTAACGCACCTGATCTGCCAGAGAATAAGAAGAAGGAGCAGGAGAGGCCGGTGTTGCCAATTTAGCGTTTTTTTTCTGCTTCTATTTAGCGAATATTTAGTCTTCAAGAGGCAGCACGGTGGAACAGGGGTTAGTACATGTGCCTCACAATACAAAGGTCCTGGGTTTAATCCTGGGCTCAGGATCTTTCTGTGTGGAGTTTGCATGGTTTCCCCGTGACTGCTTGGGTTCCCTCCGGGTACCCCGGCTTCCCCCCACCTCCAAATGACATGCACCTGGGGATAGGTTGATTGGCAACACTAAATTGTCCCTAGAGTGTGAATGTTGTCTGTCTATCTGTGTTGGCCCTGCGATGAGGTAGCGACTTGTCTAGGGTGTACTCCGCCTTCCGCCCGAAGCAGCTGAGATAGGCTCCAGCACCCCCCGCAACCCCCAATGGGACAAGCGGTATAAAATGGATGGATGGATAGTCTTCAAGATACTTTAAAACCAACTGTAGCGACTAATCTTGTGGAGGAGTCTTTCAGCAATTATGAAATGAAAGCAGGTAATGCTCTTTTCAATGAGCAGCCAGTGCTGCTTTGGGCCCCTCCCCCATGTAAAAGCATCCAAAGGGGGCAATTTATTTTTGAAACTTTAAAAATGACCTAATAAGTATTAAGTTAGTTTTAAACACATTTGTTGAGCTTTTCATGTTTTTTACTAACTTGTTGCTGACAGATACTTACAGACATTTCTCCAGATGCTACAAATAGATTGCAGTCCTGTGTCGAACACATATTTCTGTATTGTATGTATCTGCCTACTTATCAATCTATGTATGTATGTATGTATCTATACATACATAAAGATTTATGCATATGTAGTCCAGGTGCGTATCATGTGATGTGATGCTCAGTTTTGAATTGAAGCAAACATTTTAGCGTATATTACACGTTGGATGCCAGTATGCTCATATAAGTGCACTCCGTCTTCAGGACAACGAGGTGCAGACGGTCCACCATGGTCGGAAGCAGCAGCGGATGCTAGCTGGACTTGTGGACCCAGTTGTCAGGTGAGCTCTCCAACACTCACACACATGCCATTTTGTTCATGCTATACCTTCCCATAAGATTCGTTACAATTACACAAAGTTAAATGACGATGGAAAATACCATCAACATCTTGCATTCTGCTGTTTCCTCTGCAGCGAATTGGCTGGCCCCCTTATGTGGTAGCACATGGAACTGCAAGTGTTACCCTTCCGGTTGAGTGTTCTTTTTCTGTGTGTGTATGTGTTGTTGTAAGACAACCCTTGTATTCTTAAATTATGAATCAGGCATAGGGTAAATGTATTTAAGGGATACATGTCATATATATTTTTATAGGTGTCATTAAGCTAGTTACAGCTTTTAAGGGGATGAAATGCTAGCATGTTTTTTCGTGAAAATGACACCGCTCATGGAAGATTTGTGTGCACTACAAAGCATACAACTGCAATTATGGTCATTGAATTGTGTGACAGAAAGGTTTGCATGGACCTTGTGTGTAACTGTAGTGCGTTATGCTGAGCCACTTGATGAATTTATGGTTAAGAGGGGTGGCGTATAATTCACCAACTCGAGTATTTCATATATAATTTATATATATACTGTATATGTATAAAATACTTGACTTTCAGTGAATTCTAGCTATATATATTTATTTTATTATATATATAAATAAAATAGTTGAATTTCTGATGGCACCTATCAAATACATCGTAATAAAAACACTGTTGTTCTACTAACTGTACTGTGCTTGCTGGTTACTAAAAAAAACAGCAACACTTACCTTTCACTATTTGAGTAACCTTTGTTCTGCCATTTGCGTATTGGCGAGCGATATCCGAATCCGGGAACATCCTTCACGGAATTGTTGTAGATATCCGCAAATGAGAACGGGATGTTGCTTCCAGCTATCTGCATAGCCATCTTTGTCTCAGCATAAGATACACAATCGGGTCTCCATTTTGCGAGGTGGGCCATAATACTGGTTTGTGCACGATGCTGCGCTGCGGACGCTTTGTGCTGCGCTGACTGACCGTTCATAGCTGAGTATATCCGTTCGGCCGCCGTGTTCAATGGAGAAGTCTGTTCTACAAAATTTACAGGCAACATACTCCTTCCCCTTCGAACTCTCCTGGATAAACTGAATTTCTTGTTTCCAATCGTTCTGGAACTTGCAAGCGTATTTCTTCATTTTGCTCATCGACGGTGTAATATATTGGGTCGGAGTCAATAACCAGGCGACGTGATGAAGTTATGTCTCTTTACTGTGGGCTTCAGAACAGACTCCCTAATGCATGTTCCTTGACTGCACTTAAATGTAGAATATATTTAAATTCTATTCTATGTACAGTAGATGGCAGTATTGTCCTGTTTAAGAGGGTCACAACATTGAGTCAGGTTCTCATGGAGCTGGAGGGGGCGTGGCCTCCAACTCCGCCTGTATTTTGGGAGATTTTTGAGAGAAAATTTGTTCCGGGAGGTTTTCGGGAGAGGCGCTGAATTTCGGGAGTCTCCCGAAAAATCCGGGAGGGTTGGCAAGTATGGTAATGCTTAACACAATGCAATAGGACATCAATCTGTACCGACTGAAAAAACTAACAATATCTCTAAAGTTTTAGCCTACATTCCATGTGTTGTTAGTACACAGCTAGCATGGCAGTGTATGTACTTTAGACGTAATAACAAGCATGATGGGCTGCGTATATCATGATGGATATTATACGCAATCGATGGATAGTTGTCTGATTGGTAAAGCAGGCCGAGGAAGCACGCCATTTTTGTCAACATACCTTGGCTCCAAGACACACCGACCTCACTCTCTCGGCTTCCGTCTGCTCCAACATTTCACCCTCTGTTCGTGCACACTAAGCATCTAGAAGCAGTGGTTAATCCTCCGTATATTCAAGTTAAAAAAAATAAGGTTGTAATTCGTCATTAGTCTAAAAACAGTGGTTTTTGTTGTCTATCAAATTAAGTGCACAGCTATGGACATGGAAATAAATGCAATGAGGAAGGAAAGAAGTTGTGGTAATCCAAAAAAATTTAAAAAATTATTAAAATACGGCAAATATAGAACATATTACATATTGTTATGAACGTGTCTGTTTGTAATATATACAGTATATATATATATATATATACTGTATATATATATATATACTGTTTATATATATATATATATATATATATATATATATGTATATGTGTGCGTGTGTGTGCGCGTGTGTGTGTCCATCCATCGATTTTCTACCGCTTATTCCCTTTGGGGTCGTTGTGGGCGCTGTTGCCTATTTCAGCTACAATTGAGTGGAAGGCGGGGTATACCTTGGACAAGTCGCCACCTCATCGCAGGTGTGTGTATATAGAATGGGTATATTTACATATGTGTATATATATATATATATATATATATATATAATGTATATATATATATATATATATATATATATATATATATATATATATATATATATACATAGATATAGATAGATAGATAGATAGATAGATAGATAGATATGCCTTGCAGCTTGTATATGGAGGGTTTTAGAGGGATTTGAAGGCTACAAAGGTGACTACCATGAGCCGCAAGTGTTTTGATCATCTTTAGAATCTTGAAAAAAAAAGATGCGTGTTGTTGTGTCTAATGATTGTGAACCATAGGCAGAATTCCCAAAAAGTGCAGTTCTCCTTTAAGGGACTTTCAAGTTTTGTGTCAGGTTCGTATGCTTATTTTTGTTAAATGGACCCAAATAAATACAGTGCACACTGACAGGTGTGACAACAACAAAGTACCTTTCATCAAAATACATTGTCAAAAAAAATGACAAGCAAACCAAATAAGCAAAGTACATACACATTTTTTAATAGAAAAAACAAGAACAACTCATTAGATGTTCAAATATCTTAACATAAATGAGATGGTGGAGGTTGATTTATGTTTTTAAAAATGTTCCAGCTCATTCAAAATATTTTTCTGTCATTAAATCTCTATTGCATAACACAAATATGTCATAACCCTCAAACAGTTTTTAATAGTATGAATTGTACAATTTTTTGGGATAGTCTTAGTATACCCTATTTTAACACATGCATTTTTTTGTATATTGGCTCCTAACAGATTCTGGTCATGATGTATTTTAGTTTGTCAAATTGTGAAATTGTATGACTGAACTTCTTTATAACACAAGATACATTTGTACATCTTCGACGCAGAAATATACTACAGTGGTACCTCAGTTTTCGTATGCTCCACTTTTTTTATGATTCGGTTTGCATATGCTGTCTCGGTTATCATACAACCAGACTGGTCCGTTTGTCCGCGTATGATTCTGCAAAATCCCACATGTTGTTGACTCAGTCTGTCCGCGTATGATTCTGCAAAATCCCACATGTTGTTGACTCAGTCTATTTGTTTGTTTTAAATTATTGAGTACATCTGCAAAAATTTCTACAGTGGGGCCAAAGAAAGTTGCAAGTGCCAGCACTTCGACAAAGAAAAAACATGATTGGATTCAAAAACAAACTCGTAGCAAAGTACGAAAGTGTCGTCTGCGTGAATTTTTTTTCCTGCATGTAAAACGACAATTATTCTCTACAAAATGTGTTTTGTGTTAAGATTTTTGGGTGTTCGAAACTCATCAGTTGGATTTCCATTATTAAGAGGACACAATGTTGGTTTTCGTACGATTTCGGTTTTTGGTCAGACCCTTTTGAACGGACTATTACCGAAAACCGATGTTGTACTAACTGTATTTTATACCTAAATTACCTTTTTTTTTCTTGTCTTTACATTCTCAGCTGCTACATTCAGGTCTCCACTTGAGAGCATCTTAACATTTGTATGTCATCCCCGATGTCCTCAAACTATGCTGTACAGCTACAATGGGGCAACTGGGACAAAACAAAACTAATATTTGGCATTAGACAATCCAGTTAAAGTTTGATGTGTGCATTTATTAGCGGTAAAAACACGTAAATGAATGATGGTGGAGTGTAGCTAGCTGCAGGCTTAAATAAGTCTTACTATTCTATCTTATTTCCATGGAGCTGACTCGCGACTTTATGGCTTCACGGTCATGTGGAGTCACGTTTCTCTGCCCTGACAGGTGACTGAGTGCACCCGAGAGAGACCACATGACCGGATCTGTCCTCAGTCGGCATCATCTGGGCTTATTTCAGAATGCAATCGTCAAATTCAGTATTGCTTACTTGCTGCCTGAGATTCAGACCGTTTAGGCTGGGAGTTTTGAGTCCTGCTCTCACCTTGTCCACCACAAACAAAAAGAGACACACAAAGAAAATAGACAACGAGACAATTACAAAAGATAAAGAACAGTTCGTGTCACTTGTCATTGTATAAAACATTTTTTTTGTTTTGTTTTAAGTGTAGCCCTTTTCCTGAAGAGGTGTGTGTCCTCCTGTCTCTCACTGCGGATCACATTCTGTCTTTTTTTGGCACTGTGAAATTCTGGTCCTCCATTTTTTTTTAGTGCTTTTGCTTCATCCCTCACTTCCTGTAAACGTTGCAATTGTCTAATAAGAGCCTGATTGGAGGGTGAGGATGATGAGGAGGCAGCATCGTCATCATTTGCTACTGCTGTGTTGTCCCGCTTTTATTTTGTGTGGTCGCCCCCCCTGCCACCGTCTCCGCTTCCTCTCCCCATAAATCTGCGTCACTGTCCGCCAGTCGGTCCCTCTCTTCGTCCCAGTAGTCGTCTTCCTCGTCGTCGTCGTCTTCATCCTCCACCACTGACTCGCATGTGCTTTTCTCTTCTCGCTTAATTGCCTGAATGGCTGGCGGAGGAGCAGTTGCGGGTTCGGTGCTGGGGGCAGCTGTGGTGGCAGCGCCTTCTCCTGAGTCGCTGCTGTCCTCGAAGGCCTCTGGGTTTTCCAGCATCTCTCTGATGAGCGGCGGCATGGGGCCAGGAATCTCCATCTTTAGTGTGATGGCTCTTTCTGCACCTGTGTGGACATATGTGACAAAAAGTACTTTTCACTTTAACCAAATGCTACAAACCTCATGAGCCTTTTACAGGGTAAGGAACCAGATTTGGTCGTTTAAGTCAAGGCAGTAGAACCATGTCACTTAACAGCCAATTAATTGAAACACATTTTGATGAAATCCATCCATCCATCCATTTTCTACCGCTTATTCCTTTTGGGATCGCGGGGGGCGCTGGTGCCTATCACAGCTACAATCAGGTGGGGTACACCCTGGACAAGTCGCCACCTCATAAAATGTACTTTTGATATTACTTAAAAAATGAAATTAGTCTTTTGTTATCTTTTTTTTTAAGGTGACTTAAGTTTTTTTTTTCTTAATCTTGCATTGGACTGCAAAAAATATTTTACCTCAGGATGTAATTTTAATTATACATTTTCGTATTCTATAATCATAATTCTGTATTATTACTATTATCATGTAATTTACAATGACTTTATTTATGCATACTTTAATTCCAGTCGAATATTTACAATTGAAGTTATCATTAAATCTAAATTTTTACCACCAATGTTAAAGAATTTATACATTTAACAGGCGGATCGGTGCGGCGTCTTCAGTAATGCGGACGTTGCACCGGTCCGTTGTGGTGAAGAAGGAGCTGAGCCGGAAGGCAAAGCTCTCCATTTACCGGTCGATCTACGTTCCCATCCTCACCTATGGTCATGAGCTTTGGGTCATGACCGAAAGGATAAGATCACGGGTACAAGCGGCCGAAATTAGTTTCCTCCTCCGTGTGGCGGGGCTCTCCCTTAGAGATAGGGTGAGAAGCTCTGCCATCCGGGAGGAACTCAAAGTAAAGCCGCTGCTCCTTCACATCGAGAGGAGCCAGATGAGGTGGTTCGGGCATCTGGTCAGGATGCCACCCGAACGCCTCCCTAGGGAGGTGTTTAGGGCACGTCCAACTGGTAGGAGGCCACGGGGAAGACCCAGGACACGTTGGGAAGACTATGTCTCCCGGCTGGCCTGGGAACGCCTCGGGATCCCCCGGGAAGAGCTAGACGAAGTGGCTGGGGAGAGGGAAGTCTGGGTTTCCCTGCTTAGGCTGTTGCCCCCGCGACCCGACCTCGGATAAGCGGAAGATGATGGATGGAAATTTTTTTCAATTGTTTAACTTCAAAATATTTTCAAACTACATTTGTACCTAATCAGGTATACTGTAGTTACAGTATACAATTACAGTATAACTATAAATAATCGATCAATAAATTATAACACACAGAAGTACAAAAACATTTATTTGATAATTTTTTTAAATTATTAAACTTAAAATAGTATTATTTTGAAGCTACATTTTCACCTTAACTGTATATTACAATAACTACCGCTATTTAATTCATATAATGTACATTTTCAACCCTTACAAATGTAAAAGTCCATTCATTATAAGATTTTTGGGGGAAAAACTTAAGCCACTCTTTTTTCCCCATGTATTTATTTAATAGATATAAAGAAAATTGCAAATAAAGACAAAAACAATGATACCAAATATTCTGAACTGGTGGGTAAAAACCCCAATTGTGGGTTTTGGACATATTCTTGGTGGATTACAGACAGCTACTCAAAAATTAGAAATTAAATTTAGCATAAATATAACCCAGCATATGTAATTCTACCCTTAAACACCTACATATTATTTGATATACATTTTATACATTTTTATACCCTGAGATTCTTAATAATGGGCTTTGACCTTGGATTTTTTTGCACATGTAAGCATATTTATGTGAAAAGAGTGGCTCCCATTGTAAGACCAGTGGAGAAACCGATAAACTGATAATTACGCCGTGCACGCAGAGAGCTGACCTTTGGTGCTGATCCCTCGGAGGTCGGTGACTTTCATGAGCATGCGAGGGAACATGTGAGGCTTGTTGGGGCGTCGGCGGCGGGTGTAGATCTTCAATGCCTCCAACAGCGGCTCCTGCAGCTTGTCCACCTTGTTGGGCTCTTCCAAGTCCATGCGGTCTGCGGGAGACGATCGGCGGCGTGAGGAGAACATCTCGTCCACAAAGAGGTCGTGATTAGTTTTACCTCCGCAGATCAGGCAGATGGCGCTGAGGAGGCCCGTTTCTGTGTCGTCCATCTCCAAAGGCAGCAGCTGCCCGGCGAAGGCGAAAACCAGGTCAGTGAGCGGGCCGAAGCCAGCGTTATGCATCTGGGTTCTGTTGAGGGTCAGGCCGTCGGAGAATGTCATGGTGTCTTGCTCGGGGGTGTAGCGCGTGCATATCCTCAGCATCTGAGGAGGAAAGTCGACACTGGAGGACCCTTGCTGGCAGCTGTTCACTTGTTTATGTCTCCATCGGACTTTCAGCAGCGTGACAAATGAGGCGGTGTGTGTGTGTGTGTGTGTTTGTGTTGAAGGAGTACCAGGATGTCCAGACATGCAGATTTGAGGAGGGTGATCTGATCAGCGATGGTGAGCGTGGTGAAGCCTGGTAGCCGCTTGGCAAATTCCACGATCTTGATAATGCACTTGGTGGACAGCTCACTAAACTTGTCCCACAGGCCCAAGTCCAGCTGTACTCTGTGGTCAGCGCTGGAGTTCTGGGAGGTGGAAGGAGGACATTTGTGTGTTTGTGCCAAGTGTTGACACAATATTTACTACATCCTGGTTCGTACAGGAGGATTGTGTGCATGTTTTGTGCAACACTATTTACATAGCTGAGGCGTGTAAGAAGTCACTCACTGTGGTGTATTTGCCCAGCTGGCACAGAGATGGAAATGTCTCCTGGTGAGCCTTGCTGACTTTGTTAACCAGCTCCTCCAGCTCACCGCTGAGCTCGTAGTTCTCCGGCAACACTACCTCCTCCTTCACGTCCTTCTTCTTCTTGTTCCTGTCGTTGCGCACCGCTACATGAGGACAGACGTGCGAGAATATATAAGTTGCCGTAAGTGGAGAGCAAGAAAGCGGGACTGTGGATGCCCACCTTCTTTGGACATGCCGACCTCGAAGCACTTCTGCAGCCGACAGTACTGACAGCGGTTACGCGTCACTTTGTTGATCTGGCAGTTCTTGTCTCGGTGGCACGTGTACACCATGTTCTTCTGGATGCTGCGGCGGAAAAAACCCTGAAACACATGACGTCAAATGTCATTCATATTCTGGTGTCCCTGTAGGGCTTTTATCAACCAGTGTACACCACCTTTAGGACCATGGGACCAATGGCTGTACTGCAAACACTGAAATTTAAGCTGACCCTTAGTTGCACTTGACCCTTCACTCCAACTATGTTCTTTGATAACTTGCCCAAATCTTGAGCTATTTTTCCAGAGAGTCTCTTAATGTCACAGCTAGTCATATTGTGTGAATGACCGGTATAAAAGCCCTGACTCGCTTGGAAATAAGTGCTTTGGTATCACTTGCAGGTTTTCATATTACAAACCCCGTTTCCATATGTTGGGAAATTGTGTTAGATGGAATACTATGATTTGCAAATCATTTTCAACCCATATTCAGTTGAATAGGCTACAAAGAAAACATATTTGATAACCAAACTAATAAACATTTTTTTTTGCAAATAATCATTAACTTTAGAATTTGATGCCAGCAACACGTGACAAAGAAGTTGGGAAAGGTGGCAATAAATACTGATAAAGTTGAGAAATGCTCATCAAACACTTATTTGGAACATCCCACAGGTGAACCGGCTAATTGGGAACAGTTGGGTGCCATGATTGGGTATAAAAGCAGCTTCCATGAAATGCTAAGTAATTCACAAACAAGGATGGGGCGAGGGTCACCAATTTGTGGGCAAATTGTCGAACAGTTTTAGAACAACATTTCTCAACAAGCTATTGCAAGGAATTTAGGGATTTTACCATCTACGGTCCGTAAAATCATCAAAAGGTTCAGAGAATCTGGAGAAATTACTGCACGTAAGCGATGATATTACGGACATTTGATCCCTCAAGCGGTACTGCATCAAAAACCAACATCAGTGTGTAAAGGATATCACCACATGGGCTCAGGAACACTTCATAAAACCACTGTCAGTAACTACAGTTAGTTGCTACATCTGTGAGTGCAAGTTAAAACTCTACTATGCAAAGCAAAACCCATTTATCAACAACACCAAGGAACGCCGCTGGCTTTGCTGGGCCCGAGCTCATCTAAGATGGACTGATGCAAAGTGGAAAGGTGTTCTGTGGTCTGACGAGTCCACATTTCAAATTATATTCGGAAACTGTGGACGTGGTGTCCTCCGGAACAAAGAGGAAAATAACCATCCTGGATTGTTATAAGCGCAAAGTTCAAAAGCCAGCATCTGTGATGGTATGGGGTTGTATTAGTGCCCAAGGCATGGGTAACTTACACATCAGTGAAGGCACTATTAATGCTGAATGGTCCATACAGGTTTTAGAGCAACATATGTTGTCATCTAAGCAACGTTATCATGGACGCCCCTGCTTATTTCAGCAAGACAATGCCAAACCACGTGTTACAACAGGCTGGTTTCGTAGTAAAAGTGTGTGGGTCCTTTCCTGGCCCGCCTGCAGTCCAGACCTGTCTCCCATCGAAAATGTGTGGTGCATTATGAAGCGTAAAATATGACACCGGAGAACCCGGACTGTTGAACGACTAAAGCTCTCCATAAAACAAGAATGAGAAAGAATTCCACTTTCAAAGCTTCAACAATTAGTTTCCTCAGTTCCCAAACGTTTATTTAGTGTTGTTAAAAGAAAAGGTGATGTAACACAGTGGTGAACATGCCCTTTCCGATTTACTTTGGCACGTATTGCAGCCATGAAATTCTATGTTAATTATTATTTGCAAAAAAAAGAAAGTTTATGAGTTTGAACATCAAATATCTTGTCTTTTTAGTGCAATCAACTGAATATGGGTTGAAAAAGATTTGCAAATCATTGTTTTCCGTTTATATTTACATCTAACACAATTTCCCAACTCATATGGAAACAGGGTTTGTATCTAGACTCCATGACCGGTCATTTTAACACTTTTTATTTTTAGCCTTGTCACTAAAAATGTTAAATGGTTTGTATTTATATAGCGCTTTACTTTATCTGGAATGATACCTGAAGTGCTTTGCATTATACGTCACATTCAGTCATTCACACACATTCACACACTGATGTCATGCAAGGCGCTAACCACGACCCACCAGGAGCAAGCGTGTATTGTCTTGCCCAAGGACACAACGGCCTTGACTAGGATAGCGCAAGCTTGAATCAAACCTGGAACCCTCAATTTGCTAGCACTGCTACTCTACCATCTGCGCCACGCTGCCCAATGGCGACCACTGATATGTGTGAGTGCCCGGTAGGAAAGCTCTAATTTGCTTGGAAAGAAGTCATTTGGCACCACCTGCTGGTTTGCACAGCTACAGAACCCAATATAGGACAACATGTCTTTTTTGACACTTCTTTGGGCTGATCACTCATGTGGGTGAGTCCCATGTAGAAAAGCTCTGACTCGCTTGTTTTGAATGTTAAACATCTCAAGAACCCCAATACAAGACAATTTGATTTTTAAAACTAATTGTAGATTAGTCACAAATGTGTGAATGACAGTTAGAAAAGCTCTGACTCCCTTTGTTTGCATGTTTTAAATCTCAAGATCTCCAATACTGAATAAGACAACGATTCTTTAAAAAAATAAAAATTAAGGTCTGGTCACTTATGATTGAATTCCTAGTGGAAAAGCTAGAACTTGTTTGGTTTGTACGTTTTAAATCTTTACACACCCGATACAAAAAAAACTTGTCTTTTAATACTATTGGTAAACCTGTAACTACTCCTCTCTGAGCTGCCACGTGGTAGACGAGTTTGTGTGTCCCAATGATCCTAGGAGCTATGTTGTCCAGGGGCTTCTATGCCCCCTGGTAGGGTCTCCCAAGACAAACAGGTCCTAAGTGAGGGATCAGACAAGGAGCAGCTAAAATACCTCTGAAAAATACAAATAAAGAACCTAGATTTCCCTCGCCGGGACGCGGGTCACCGGCGTCCTCCTCTGGAGCCAGGCCCAGAGGTGGGGCACGATGGCAAGCGCCTGTCACTATGTGGCCCGGCCGGGCTCAGCCCGAAAAGGCAACGTGTGTTCCCCCTCAAATGGGCTCACCACTCATGGGAGGGGTCATAGAGGCCGGGTGCAGTGTGAGCTGGGCGGCAGCCGAAGGCAGGGCACTTGGCGGTTCGATCCTCGGCTACAGAAGCTTGCTCTTGGGACGTGGAATGTCACCTCGCTGGGGGGGAAGGAGCCCGAGCTGGTGCGCGAGGTGGAGAAGTTCCGGCTGGATATAGTCAGACTTATTTCGACGCACAGCAAGGGCTCTGGAACCAGTTCTCTTGAGACGGGCTGGACTCTTTTCCACTCTGGCGTTGCAAGCAATGAGAGGCGACTGGCTGGGGTGGCAATTCCTGTTGTCCCCCGGCTCAAATCCTGCACGTTGGACTTCAACCAAATGGACGAAAGCGTAGCTTCCCTCCGCTTTTGGGTTGGGGGACGGGTCCTGACTGTTGTTTGTGCTTACGCACCAAACAGCAGCTCAGAGTACCCACTCTTTTTGGATTCCCTTTAGGGAGTACTGGAGAGTGCTCCCCCGGGTGATTCTCTTGTTCTGCGGGGGGACTTCAACGCTCATGTTGGCAACGACAGTGAAACCTGGAGAGGCCTGATTGGGAAAAATGGCCGCCGGGATCTGAACCCAAGTGGTGCGTTGTTATTGGACTTTTGTGCTAGTCTCGGATTGTCCATAACGAACACAATGTTCAAACATAAGGGTGTCCATATGTGCACTTGGCACCAGGACACCCTCGGTCGCTATTCCATGATAGACTTTGTAGTTGTGTCATCGGATTTGCGGCCTCATGTTTTGGACACTCGGGTGAAGAGAGGGGCAGAGCGTTCTACTGATCACCACCTGGTGGTGAGCTGGCTCCGGTGGTAGGGGAAGGATGCCGGACAGACCTGGGAGGCCCAAACGCATTGTGAGGGTCTCCTGGGAACGCCTATTAGAGTCTCCTGTCAGAGAGAATTTAAATTCCCACCTCCGGTAGAACTTTGAACATGTCACGAGGGAGGTGCCTGACATTGAGTCCGAGTGGACCATGTTCCGCACCTCTATTGTCGAGGTGGCTGATTGGAGCTGTGGCGGCAATCCTAGAACCCGCTGGTGGACACCAGCAATGAGGGATGCCGTCAAGCTGAAGAAAGAGTCCTACCGGGTCCTTTTGGCTCATAGGACTCCAGAGGCAGCGGAAAGATACTGACAGACCAAGCGAAGTGCAGCTTCAGCAGTTGCGTAGGAAAAAACTCGAACATGGGAGGAGTTTGGTGAAGCCATTGAAAACGGCTTCCGGACGGCTTCGAAGCGATTCTGGACAACCATCCGCCGCCTCAGGGGGGAAAAGCGGTGCACTGTCAACACTATGTATTGCGAGGATGGTGTGCTGCTGACCTCTACTGCAGCTGTTGTGGATCGGTGGAGGGAATACTTCGAAGACCTACTCAGTGGCCTAGTGGTTAGAGTGTCCGCCCTGAGATCGGTAGGTTGTGAGTTCAAACACCTACCGAGTCATACCAAAGACTATAAAATTCGGACCCCTTGCCTCCCTGCCTGGCACTCAGCATCAAGGGTTAGAATTGGGGGTTAAATCACCATAAATGATTCCCGGGCGCGGCACTGCTGCTGCCCACTGATCCCATCACTTCCCAGGGGGTGATCAAGGGGATGGGTCAATGCAGAAGACAAATTTCACCACACCTAGTGTGTGTGTGTCACAATCATTGGTACTTTAAAAGACCAGTGCCTGGGGAATCTGTGGTGGGCTCTCCTATTTCTAGGGATGAGGTTGCCGAGGTAGTTAAAAATCTCCTCGGTGGTAAGGCCCCATCGGGTGGAAGAGATCCGCCCGGAGTTCCTTAAGGCTCTGGATGCTGTGGGGCTGTCTTGGTTGACAAGACTCTGCAGCATCGCGTGGACATCGGGGGCGGTACCTCTGGATTGGCAGACCTGGGTGGTGGTTCCTCTCGTTAAGAAGGGGAATCGGAGGGTGTGTTCTAACTATCGTGGGATCATACTCCTCAGCCTTTCCGGTAAGGTCTATTTAGGTGTACTGGCGAGGAGGCTACGCCAGATAGTCGATCCTCGGATCCAGGAGGAACAGTGTGGTTTTCGTCCTGGTCGTGGAACTGTGGACCAGCTCTATACTCTCTGCAGGGTCCTTGAGGGTGCATGGGCGTTTGCCCAACCAGTCTACATGTGCTTTGTGGACTTGGAGAAGGCTTTCGACCGTGTCCCCCGGGAAGTCCTGTTTTCAGTGAGGGTTGGACTCCGCCAAGGCTGCCCTTTGTCACTGATTCTGTTCATAACTTTTATGGACAGAATTTCTAGGAGCAGTCAAGGCGTTGAGGGGCTCCGGTTTGGTGGCTGCAGGATTAGGTCTCTGCTTTTTGCAGATGATGTGGTCCTGATGGCTTCATCTGGCCAAGATCTTCAGCTCTCATTGGATCGCTTCGCAGCCGAGTGTGAAGCAACTGGGATAATAATCAGCACCTCGAAGTCAGAGTCCATGGTTCTCGCCCCGGAAAGGGTGGAGTGCCTTTTTCAGGTTGGGGAGGAGATCTTTCCCCTAGTTGAGGCGTTCAAGTACCTCGGAGTCTTGTTTACAAGTGAGGAAAGAGTGGATCGTGAGATCGACAGCCGGATCGGTGCAGCGTCTTCAGTAATATGGACGCTGTATCAATCCGTTGTGGTGAAGAAGGAGCTGAGTCGGAAGGCCAAGCTCTCAATTTACCGGTCGATCTACGTTCCCATCCTCACCGGTCATGAGCTTTGGGTTATGACTTAAAGGCCAAGATCACACGTACAAGCGGCTAAAATGAGTTTCATCCACCGGGTGGCGGGGCTCTTCCTTAGAGATAAGGTGAGAAGCTCTGCCATCCGGGAGGAGCTCAAAGTAAAACCGCTGCTCCTCCACATCGAGAGGAGCCAGATGAGGTGGTTCGGGCATCTGCTCAGGATGCCCCCCAAACGCCTCCTTAGGGAGATGTTTAGGGCACGTCTGACCGGCAGGAGTCCACGGGGAAGACCCAGGACATGTTGGGAAGACTATGTCTCCCGGCCGGCCTGGGAACGCCTCGGGATCCCCCAGAAGGAGCTGGACGAATTGGCTGGGGAGAGGGAAGTCTGGGCTTCTCTGCTTAGGCTGCAGTCCCCGTGACCGTACCTCAGATAAGCGGAAGAAAATGGATGGATGGGTGGTAAACCTCTAACTAATAAGTGTGAGTGACAGTGAGAAAAGTTCTGACTCACTGTTGGGTTGCACATTATAAATCTCAAGGTCGCCAATACTGACGAAGACACTTTTTTAAGTGTGGTGACTTGTGTGTGAGTGACAAATATAAAGGCTGTGACTCGCAAGATTTTTCAGTATGCAACCCTTGGTGGAAAAAGTTTGGACACCCCTGATTTAATGGAATGAAAGTGCAGTGCAAGCTCAAGAGTGGGTGGATCGATACAAAAAGCAATAGTACTGATACCAAGTAAAGGATCAAAATCATTTAATGGTGTTAAAAAAGTTCAGACATCAGTATTGATATTAAAAGCCCTGTATTTACTTTTTATCGAGTAGATAGTAACATTTCTAGTACCACCCACCCTGTAGCACAAATTGTGTTTTAAGTGTGAACATGAAAACTGTATTACTAACATTTCTTCACTAGAGAGCAGCAGACTGACTGTGATGCCTTATGAGCTTCCAGTGAACATATGTGTACCTTGCATCCCTCACAGGAGCTGACCCCGTAGTGGTATCCAGATGACTTGTCCTGGCACACGAAGCAAGGCTTGTAGATGCGAGGCGGTGGCGGAGGGGACGGTGAGCTAGGCACCATCTCCTCGGAACTGGTGCTCTGGGTCTCCACCGCTGCACACACAAGAAGAAGAAGCCGCACGTAAGTTATCTGAGCATCATGACTTGTTAAAGATCAGAGGGTGTGTGGTCAGTGGGGGCGCCCGCTCTGAGACAGGAGGCCAACTCAAAAGATTTCTTTAAGAGAAAAGGGAGGAGGCAAGTCGCGGATTGACAGCAACTTAAAAGACACACAATTAGCCTGATGGCCAGATGGTCCTGCTGATAAAATGCTGATTGGCAGCTGAGATTTGATTGGCTTCTCCTTTACTGGCCAACAGGGGAAGGGGGCAGCATTCCTGTTTTTTTTTTTTTTTGGTTGAGTTTTGTGTGTGTTTGTGTTCAGGAGCTCACATTTTTTTTACGTGCACCGCTGTCCAATGAGATGAGCCCATATACCTCCTGGCCCATGTGAACAAACAAAGGCCGGATGTTTACGAGGCCAGCAAGGCCTCTCTCTTCTCTTCTCGCATTATGACATTTGTTCAACAAATAGTTGTCATTTAGTTTATTTTGTCTTAAAAAAAAAAAGTGACATTCAAGCACATCGCGGGTGGTTGTTTGGTCACTTCAACATGTGTGAAAGGGAGTAGGAAGAAGCAGAGCTTATTTAATGCTGCCCATGTAGATTCATATTGAAATAATGAATACACAAAAACTAAAGAAATTATGTAATGATCAGGGAGTAAATCATGTAGTAATAAGTACTGCATAATAAGCAATACTTCAGTTGAAAGGAGTAAAATTGGCATGCATACTAGTGCTTAGATAAATAAAAGGTATGTTGTGTAATGAACACTTAGACTTAGACATAGACTTACACAAACTTTATTAATCCACAAGGAAAATTGTTCCACACAGTAGCTCAGTTTCAAAGGATGGAAAGAATAATGCAGGTATTAAGTAGACTAAAATGGTACCATAGTAGCAGTTGGGGTGTGGGGAAAAAAATCAATTTGAATTTGAATCGCGATTCTCATTTAAAAAAAATAAATGTTATTATTTTATTTTTATTTTTTAATCAATCTAACAAAAAAATACACAGCAATACCATAACAATGCAATCCAATTCCAAAACCAAACCTGACCCAGGAACACTCAGAACTGCAATAAACAGAGCAATTGAGGAGACACAAACACGACACAGAACAAACTAAAAGTAGTGAAACAAAAATGAATATTATCAACAACAGTATCAATATTAGTTATAATTTCAGCATAGCAGTGATTAAAAATCCCTCGTTGACATTATCATTAGACATTTATAAAAATTAAAAAAAAAGAACAATAGTGTCACAGTGGCTTACGCTTGCATCGCATTTCATAAGGTTGACAACACACTGTGTCCAATGTTTTCACAAAGATAAAATAAGTCATATTTTTGGTTCGTTTAATAGTTAAAACAAATTTACATTATTGCAATCAGTTGATAAAACATTGTCCTTTACAATTATCAAAGTTTTTTTTTTTTTTTTAATCTACTACTCTGCTTGTATGTCAGCAGACTGGGGTAGATCCTGCTGAAATCCTATGTATTGAATGAATACAGAATCGTTTTGAATCGGAAAAATAACGTTTTTGAATCAAGAACCGCGTTGAATCGAAAAAAATCAATTCATAATCGAATTGCAACCCCAAAAATCGATTTTGAATTGAATCGTGGGACACTCAAAGATTTGCAGCGCTAGTAGCAATATAAAATATAACATATATATATATATTATTTACACATTATATGTACAGTATATGATATATACTGATAAATTATTATATTCAATTATATTTTTTATATAATATATACAATACATAACAAATCCAAATTACCATGTACAATATTACAGTATATGTAACAGCTGCAGCAAAAAAAAAAGGGGGGCAGCATAAAAGAGTAGATGCAGCAGAAAATAGACATTATAAACAAAGAGAGGGAGCTAACATAGAAGCGGTCAGGTAATAGACTGATATCATCTATTGCTGTATGGCAAGTATGAACATATAGTAGCTGATAGATTATTACAGGAGGTTTCCACCTTATTACAGGAGGTTTCCACCTGACTTAAGTGTTAAAAATATTTGCTTATACAATATCTTTATAACTGTTATATTCAGACATTACATCTTTAATGACAAATTAGTACAAAATAGCATAAAGACAACGACTGAACTGTTTGATTGTAATGTATAATTTGGCCAAAAAGGGAAAAGCGGTAGAAAATGGATGGATGGTTGGCTCCGAAATATAATTTCAAACAGAAATAGCTAACTTCTGCTTTCGTTTAGCTCATAAAGCAAGTTGCTGATTTTTTATATGCCGAGATACTAATAAACCTTAAACATGCTCATATTACCAGAGTGCATTTTGTAACATTTTTGAGATATGTCCCACAAACCAAGAGCAGCCATGACAACAACGTTTACCCAAACCTTTGTTTTTTTCCTCTTCAAAACCAAACAAGTGGCAGCAGAAGTCAGCCTGGTCCCCATTTAGAGGTGATGAGGACTGAAGAAGCAGATTGCCTTTCAACTTTCACCTTCACTCACCCCAACTTCACCTTCCTCTGCCCAGTCCCACCCCCACCTCCTTGTTTCCTGGCCCTAAATTCCTCAGCGCAGGCAGGACGGAGTTTAATAGTCGCCCCGGCTTACAAGCGGCCCTATAAAGGCTGTGTCTGGGATGGGAAGGAGGCCCCCGGTCAGGCTGACGGCCCATTTTATTGGCATCCAGTCACCTTGGGCAGCTATTCACACCAACAGTTCTGGCCAAGCATCCCCTTCCTTGTAAAAAAATAAATAAAATAGGAGCGTGGGGGTCAAACCCCCCCGAGTCAGTACCCCCCTTCTCTTCACCTTGAAACAGCGAGCAAGCACAGGACCAGACCAAATGTGCACCCCCCCGCACACACACACCCCACTGGTGGAGCAACCCCAATGTGAACCCAGCAGCCCGTCATTAACAAGAGTGGTAAGGTTTCAGTACGCAGAGAGGTAAAGCACAAAGGAATAATCCAATAAAAACAAAGCGGTCCAAAATGAAAAGGAGAAAGAAAAGAGTAGGAAGGAGGTGAACGTGAGGACACAAACTTCTCAGTGGACGACCTGAGGGTGGAATAAAACCCTTGACCATTTAACTTTGGCCTTGGCTGAAGAGGGTCATTACTAACTACTTGCACAGCAGGCGCTTTCAAAAGTTCAATGTGGCCAATTCACACTCATGTGGAAAATGACACAACATGCAAACCTCCTGATTAGGGTGAACTAAAACTGAGTACATTTTTCCCATTGAAAATAATCAGTTACAAATACCCCAAAATATGGACACAAAAAACATTTTATAGAGAACAATTCTATTTTAACATGCCGAAAACAATGTGAAATACTTATAAATGACAAATGAAATGGATAGATGAACATTAAATATCACTTCCTACTAGGGCTCTCAAAATTAACGCATCAATTCGGATTAATCCTTTATTATTATTATTATTAAAGATGCAATTAACAGAGGTGCAAAGATTTGTTTTAACACCGATTCTAATCCTAATTTGATGTTGCTGACATGATTCAGGGACGATATTACTAGGAAATATATTATTAATAAGAATAACAGTCTGTTTTGTAACAGTCTGTTTTTAATATATTATAAAAAGTGAAGTGAATTATATTTATACAGCGCTTTTTCCTCAAGTGACTCAAAGCGCTTTACATAGTGAAACCCAATATCTAAGTTACAATTAAACCAGTGTGGGTGGCACTGGGAGGAGGTGGGTAAAGTGTCTTGCCCAAGGACACAAAGGCATTGACTTGGATGGCGGAAGCGGGGATCGAACCTGCAACCCTCAAGTTGCTGGCACGGCCGCTCTACCAACCGAGCTATACCGCCCTAAAGATATTATTAGTTAAATCAGTGCACACGCGGGCCGGACTATTAAAATCCTGGCATTAAAACTAAAAAATAAAAAACAATTCAGATTGTTTTCTTTGTCTTACTTTGGGTAAAAACAGAACAAACACATTCTGAAAATTGTTACAATAAAAATATAGAAAAATAATACCGGCAGCGGTAAAGTTTAGATCCATGAAGGAAAGAAGAAAGGGAATAAATATTTATAACTGAATACATTAACATATGCATAAACATTTGTTTTCTTTTGTATTATTATTTTTTTAATGAATTAAGTAACATTTATTACAACCTTTTTCCAAAACACAATATAAAGACAGGATAATGCCTACATTTATCATTTGTTTTCAAAACAGTTACAAAAAAGTGGGACCCCAAAAATTTACAATGGGACCCCATTTTTATGACTTGATGGGGACCCTGGAACCCACTTTTGAAAATGCCTACTCTGATGGAGTATTGGTGCGTGCAAAACAGCCGCAGGCGGCTGTGGCCTCTGGGCCGGTTCTGACACTAATTAAATATCATCCCGGGGGCCATGGATAATTCATTCGCGGACCCAATCTGGCCCGCGGGCCTTGACTTTGACAACCCTGATTTAGAACAATTGCATCCGAAATGATTCAGTGTGTTAAAACCGATCCACTAACTTTTTAGCCAAAAATATCAAACCAGTGTGACTGTGAAATAAATATTGGACACTACTAGTGACGTTTCCTACATATTTGTTATTTCTTGTAAGGGAATTAGGTATGAATGAATAATGCGATGAGGTAGCGACTTGTCCAGGGTGTATGGCCTTCCGCCCAAAGCAGCTGAGATAGGCTCCAGCACCCCTCGCAACCACGAACGGGACAAGCGGTAGAAGATGGATGGATGAATAATGGATACAAACAAGCAAGTAAACAACAATTAATGACCACTGCATTCTCATCTTATTTGAATAAAGTATAACCAACATTTTAGGTTAAATTAACAAAAGGAAACCTTTTCTGCTCACCTTGCAGATATTCAAGAATTGTTCAATAAATGTATAGTAACCAACATTTTAACAGTAGATTTAGTGGTTAGTTTTTTAACATACAAATGATACAATATTACCAGTATAATCAAAAATAAAGTGCAACCAACATCTCTTCAGGTTGAGTTTTCAACCTTGAGTTTGTCAAAATCGACTCGCATCACATTCGACCTCATATGACGTCATCCATGCACCAACACAGACATGACAAGTCAACAAATATTCAAACTGTTACTCTACTTGCAATAATATATATAAAAAGAGCAAGGGAAACAAACTCCTACTTTGTGTTGCTACTCTGAACACTGCTCTGCCTGGGCAGTCAGAATGTGTGAAATGCCATCATGGCGCCATGGAGAGATTTGTAGTGTTGAGTTGAGGTGAGTTTTTTTCGAACATGAACACACTTGCAATATGATACGTCACATAATTTCACATTATTTCTATTTACAATATGTCTGAAAAGGAGTAGGAAAAAGCAGGGTATATTTAATCCTACCCCTTTACCACATTTTAATTTTCATATCCTACAAACAGTGACAGACTTTAGTTTATAAATGTATTTATTTATTTGAACAACAAACCCTGTTTCCATATGAGTTGGGAAATTAAGTTAGATGTAAATATAAACGGAATACAATGATTTGCAAATCCTTTTCAATCCATATTAAATTGAATGCACTACAAAGACAAGATATTTGATGTTCAAACTCATAAACTTTTTTTTTGCAAATAATAATTAACTTAGAATTTCATGGCTGCAACAGGTGCCAAAGTAGTTGGGAAAGGGCATGTTCACCACTGTGTTACATCACCTTTTCATTCAACAACACTCAATAAACGTTTGGGAACTAAAGAAACTAATTGTTGAAGCTTTGAAAGTGGAATTCTTTCCCATTCTTGTTTTATGTAGAGCTTCAGTCGTTCAACAGTCCGGGGTCTCCGCTGCCGTATTTTACGCTTCATAATGCGCCACACATTTTCAAAGGGAGAAAGATCTGGACAGCAGGCGGGCCAGGAAAGTACCCGCAATCTTTTTTTACGAAGCCACGCTGTTGTAACACATGCTGAATGTGGCTTGGCATTGTCTTGCTGAAATTAGCAGGGGTGTTCATGAAAAAGACGGCGCTAAGATGGCAGCATATGTTGTTTTAAAACCTGTATGTACCTTTCAGCATTAACGGTGCCTTCACAGATGTGTAAGTTACCCATGCCTTGGGCACTAATGCACCCCCATACCATCACAGATGCTGGCTTTTGAACTTTGCGTCGATGACAGTCTGGATGGTTCGTTTCCCCTTTGGTCCGGATGACACGATGTCGAATATTTCCAAAAACAATTTGAAATGTGGACTCGTCAGACCACAGCACACTTTTCCACTTTGCATCAGTCCATCTTAGTTGATCTCGGGTCCAGAGAAGCCGGTGGTGTTTCTGGATGTTGTGGATAAATGGCTTTCGCTTTGTATAGTACAAACCCCGTTTCCATATGAATTGGGAAATTGTGTTGAATGTAAATATAAACGGAATACAATGATTTGCAAATCCTTTTCAACCCATATTCAATTTAATGCACTACAAAGACCAAGATATTTGATGTTCGAAATCATAAACTTTTTTTTTTTTGCAAATAATAATTAACTTAGAATTTCATGGCTGCAACATGTGCTAATGTAGTTGGGAAAGGGCATGTTCACCACTGTGTTATATCACCTTTTCTTTTAACAACACTCAATAAACGTTTGGGAACTGACGAAACTAGTTGTTGAAGCTTTGAAAGTGGAATTCTTTCCCATTCTTGTTTTATGTAGAGCTTCAGTCGTTCAACAGTCCGGGATCTCCGCTGTCGTATTTCACGCTTCATAACGTGCCACACATTTCCGACGGGAGACAGGTCTGGACTGCTGGCGGGCCAGGAAAGTACCCGCACTCTTGTTTTACGAAGCCACGCTGTTGTAACACTCTTCTTGCTGAAATAAGCAGGGGCGTCCATGATAACATTGCAACATATGTTATTGCAAAACCTATATGGACCTTTAAGCATTAATGGTGCCTTAATAGATGTGTAAGTTACCCATGCCTTGGGCACTAATGCACCCCCATACCATCACAGATGCTGGCTTTTGAACTTTGCGTTGATAACAGTCTGGATGGTTCGCTTCCCCTTTGGTCCGGATGACACAATGTCGAATATTTCCAAAAACAATTTGAAATGTGGACTCGTCAGACCACAGAAAAACTTTCCACTTTGCATCAGTCCATCTGAGATGATCTCAGGCCCAGAGAAGCTGGCGGCATTTCAGGATATTTTTGATAAATTAGTTTGGCATTGCATAGTAGAGTTTTAACTTGCACTTACAGATGTAGCGACCAACTGTAGTTACTGACAGTGGTTTTATGAAGTGTTCCTGAGCCCATGTGGTGATATCCTTTAGAGATTGATGTCAGTTTTTGATGCAGTATCGTCTGACGGATCGAAGGTCAAGGTCATTCAATGTTGGTTTCCGGCCATGCTGATAATATTTATCAGTTTGAACATCAAATATGTTGTCTTTGTAGCATATTCAACTGAATATGGGTTGAAAATGATTTGCAAATCATTGTATTCCGTTTATATTTACATCTAACACAATTTCCCAACTCATATGGAAACGGGGTTTGTATAGGACAATGCATATTCCTCAACAAAGAGCAACAATGTAAATATGCCAGAGTTAGCACATTAGCTAATTTTCATCCATTGTCCTATGGCAGCTTAATACAGTAAACATTCAACAGGTTATGATACAAAAGAATACATAAATCACAAAATATTACACATAGAAAGCATAACGTGAGCACAGACCACGGACAAAAAAAAATAAAATAAAATAAAAAAGTGGATAATTTAATTGTGCGTGCACTTATTAAGAACATCTCTGTCTTTACAAAAGCCTAAGTGTTTCCACACACTGGATAGCAATAGTAGCTTGTTCATTCCTCAGTTAGCCTATTTTTGTTCCGTTAGCCACCAAAGTGTTTTAATGGCGCGTAGCTATGACATCACTGACAGGTGTACATTTTAACGTCTCTATTTAAAAGTTGTACAGCAACTTTATTTAAAGTCTGCTGTTCTTAAAGCCAATATTTTTTTCATGGTATTGATAGAATCGATTAATTACACTTTAAAACAATGTTAAATTGATATATACCAACGCATCTTTGAGGTTCCCCTGAATTTGATCTTCTGGTGTGACTGAAATTTTTGGATTTAAATGTACCTAAAACCAAATAATTCATTATTGATTTTAGACGCAAGAAGGAAATTTCTACGGCGCGCTTAATACATTACAAAAAAGTTGACATTGTTTCATCATATAAATATTTGGAAACCTTTTTTGACGAGCAACTCAAGTTTGATTACCATGAATTGATTAACGTGGACCCCGACTTAAACAAGTTGAAAAACGTATTCGGGTGTTACCATTTAGTGGTCAATTGTACGTAATATGTACTGTACTGTGCAATCTACTGGTAAAAAAGTATCAATCAATGTGAACACAGATTTTATAGTGAAACGAGCAAAACAGAGAATTTATCTTCTCAGGAAATTAAATTATTTCTCTATCAAGCCTGTTATACTCTGTCATTTTCATCAAACATTTATTGAGAGTCCTATGTATTTTTCTTTTATTTGTTGGTTTCACTGTCTTTCAGTTAAAGACCGAAACAGCCTGACTAGTATTGTTTAGTCTTGCTCTAAGATTACCGGAGTAAAACTAAGAGACTCAAACTTCTTCTGCAATCAACACATCCTCCGAAAAGCAAAGAGCATTTTACTTTTCCAAATCATTCGTCCTCTATGCACTCAAACTCTGAAACTTTAAATTTTTTCAGTGTTGTATTATTTATGTATTTGTTGACTATTTATTTATTGTGGGTCATGTGTAGGCTTTGTGAGCCACGACAACTTGCTGCTCAAAATGAATTGCTCTTTGAGAGATGAATAAAGTTGTTTGAATTTAATTGAATATACAGTATATCTTCTAAAAGGCTAACTAGTAGAGTACAGATCGATATACTTGAATATCAGGAATATAAACCGATTTGTTGCTAAACCCCTACAATTAATGCATCTGCACCACAAGAATGGCTCAAAATCCCTGAAACGTGCAATTTTGATCAGTTTGTCCAAGCTGTGTTAGCTAATGTGCAGTGGATCGGGTATTGACAAAAGCAAACCACATGGAAGAGGCTAAACATTACAATGGTCCTCTGAGGACAAATATAAACATTTTATTGTAATTAAAACACTTCCATCTTAAAATAGCACATTAATAACACCCTCTACTGTCAATTAAGCGTACTGTTTGGGAACGCTTGGTCTTCCCGGTGAAATATGTGAGTTGGGTCATAGCATGTTCTTCTTCTTTAGACCACAACATAGATGAATCAAGAGTGCCTGTGCTGGTTTGACCTGAATAAAACGGCCTTCTTTCATCTCCGTGATATCGCAAAAATTCGCTCCATTTTGTCCACTAACGAAGCTGAGATCATTATTCATGGGTTTGTTACGTCTCGCCTCGATTACTGTAACGTATTATTTTTGGGTCTCCCCATGTCTAGCATTAAAAGATTACAGTTGGTACAAAATGCGGCTGCCAGACTTTTGACAAGAACAAGAAAGTTTGATCACATTACGCCTATACTGGCTCACCTGCACTGGCTTCCTCTGCACTTAAGATGTGACTTTAAGGTTTTACTACTTACGTATAAAATACTACACGGTCTAGCTCCATCCTATCTTGCCGATTGTATTGTACCATATGTTGCGGCAAGAAATCTGCGTTCAAAGGACTCCGGCTTATTAGTGATTCCTAAAGCCCAAAAAAAGTCTGCGGGCTATAGAACGTTTTCCGTTCGGGCTCCATTACTCTGAAATGCCCTCCCGGTAACAGTTCGAGATGCCACCTCAGTAGAAGCATTTAAGTCTCACCTTAAAACTCATTTGTATACTCTAGCCTTTAAATAAACCCCCTTTTTAGACCAGTTGATCTGCCGTTTCTTTTCTTTTTCTCCTCTGTCCCACTCTCCCGTGTGGAAGGGGTCCGGTCCATTGGCCGTGGATGAAGTACTGGCTGTCCAGAGTCGGGACCCAGGATGGACCGCTCGCCTGTGTGTCGGCTGGGGACATATCTGCGCTGCTGATCCGCCTCGGTTTGGGATGGTTTCTTATTGGGTCCACTGTGGACGGGACTCTCACTGCTGTGCTGGATCCGCTTTGGACTGGACTCTCGTGGTTGTGTTGGATCCACTATGGATTGAACTTTCACAGTATCATGTTAGACCCGCTCGACATCCATTGCTTTTGGTCCCCGAGAGGGGGGGGTTGCCCACATATGCGGTCCTCTCCAAGGTTTCTCATAGTCATCATTGTCACCGTGTCCCACTGGGTGTGAGTTTTCCTTGCCCTTATGTGGGCTCTGCCGAAGATGTCATAGTGGTTTGTGCAGCCCTTTGAGACACTAGTGATTTAAGGCTATATAAATAATCATTGATTGATTGATTGTTACATTTTAGGCTGAACAATCACATTAGCAGGTTTGCATATGACGTCACATATGGTTCACATATGATTTTCTTTTTTGTGGCTTAATCCACACGATGGTTGGGGGTGGGGTGGAGGCGTGGTTTGGGGGCGCGGTTGGGGTGGGGGCGTGGTTAAGAGGGGAGTATATTTACAGCCAATTCACCAACTTGGGTATTTCATATATATATATGTATATATATATGAAATGTATATATATGAAATATATATAAATAAAAGAAATAGTTGAATTTCAGACGGCACCTATCAAATACACAGTAATAAAAACACAGTTTTTATACTAACTGTACTGTGCTTGCTGGTTACTAAAAAAACAACAACACTTACCTTACACTATTTGAGTAACGTCACTTCCGAGTTTCCAGAAGATGGCGCCAGTATGTGCTTTGCCCTGCCGTCTGTCGCTGTCAGCTCTATTCCTTTTTGTGTTGTTTGCGTCTATTTTCGTCTCTGTCAGCTCACTGCTTGTGTATGACCGCCAAACACTGTTGGATTTTTGCCCCTTTCCCACTGATATGATCAACTTCGACGTTGGTTTTTCGACGGCCCAGTCAGCTTTTTCACCTGGCCGGATTTCTGCCTTCCTTTCCCGGCTCGTGACTCCTCTCCCCCGCCACCTGCGGGCTGTGTGTCGGGCCCCACCTGGATTAGCTGCGCCCTTGGACGTGCTGGCCCCCGCCAAGTTCGGTCTTGTGAACGCAAGATCTTTGACAAACAAAACGTTCATCCTGAAGGATTTCTTCACTTCCCGCGGACTTGACTTCCTATGTGTGACGGAAACATGGCTGAGAGCCAGTGAGTCCCCCCCTCTTAACGAACTTCTGCCTCCGGAGTGTTCCTACTTTAATTCTCCGCGGTGGTCCAGTCGAAAAGGAGGAGGATTAGCAGTCGTTTTTAAAAATGACTTTAAATGCCGTCAGATCCGCCTGCAATCCTCCCTTTCAAGCTTCGAACTGTGCATGTTTGAGCTGGAGGGGCCTGGCCTCCAGCTCCAGCTGAATTTCGGGAGACTTTTGGGAGAAAATTTCTTCCGGGATGTTTTCGGGAGAGGCGCTAAATTTCGTGAGTCTCCCGGAAAATCGGGGAGGGTTGGCAAGTATGCTTCAAATGTAAAGACATATCTTTCCAATATATAATCTCCTTTAAAGCCTTGTAAGTGTCGAAAAAACTGAGGGCGAGTCCAAACAGTAACGTCTCGGTGAGGATGAATGGTTTAAATCTTTCAAAAAATATTTTTCTGAAGTGTGTATAAATTCACACCATCCCATTTAAAATATTTTTTCATGATTGCTTAATCTGCCTCTGAACCTTTCAAAATACACCCAAATTTGCACTGATGCAGGTAAATAAACAATAGCCTAATGGAACACTAGACCATCACCTGAACCCCGGAAGTGCCTCTCGGTCACTTCATTGCTATTCAGCAATACACAATTGATATCGTTAATATTGACAGTTAAAATCTTTTGATGCAAATCATTGCTGGTGGTGAGTGAAAAACTGACCTACAACGTGTTAGGCGTTTAGAGCTCAGGTGAGGGGGTTTGGGCAGGGCCAAATCTGTCACCTGATGTTTGTTGATATAGCAACATTGTAAAGAGAATGTTTCAGGGAAGGGGAAGAAAAAGCTGGTATTGACAGCTGGGTAGCGCTTCTGGCGCCAGCAGAGAGGTAGCGACTGACAACCACGTCTGAGTGTGGTGAGAAAAAGGCGAGCAGGCGTGACGTGAGGAAGAAATCGGCTGCGGTGCTGAGGTCGAGGGGGCTGGGTGTGCTACCTGGCGTGACGAAAAAAGAGGGAGAGGAGCCAAAAACTGTCAGAGAGCTGTCATCACCCTGAACTGAGCCCCACCTTGCAGGCTGGGCTTGAAGAAACAGCAACCTGGTCTTAACCTGCACCTCACCTCTGTGTGTGTGTGTGTGTGTGTGTGTGTGTGTGTGTCACTACATCAATCAGCAGCACACCTTTGTTGGAGCCATAAGAGACAACATGACGGGTAGGAATCAGCGTCCAATTCAAACATCATCTCCTCTCACTGAAGCTACAACATCCTGGGAAGTTGGTAATTTTGTCTCAATTAGCTGGCTTACACTTAGTCTTTTGAGTGCATGAGCGTACACACTGACAAGTCCTGCGAAATACAGTACACTGTCAGTACTTGAAAATGTTGTCAAAGTGGTGAGTGCGTAGTGTGGACATGAAACTCTAGGGGTGTAATGGTACATGTGATACTACTCTCATGTGGGTGCACGAAACAGACTGTTATTTCTTTCTTTAAATTACTGAAGAATTTACCGCGGTAATGGTGTAGCGTTCAATACTGTTGTACATAGTCACCATCTTGCGCAAAAAAATAAACTAAACAAAAAGCGACAGCGTAATTTCCGCTACATTGGAGTTGGGGTATAAGCGAACTTGAAAAACTCAAACTGCACTTTTTTTGGAATGGTTCACAATCATTAAAAAAAACATGACTGATATAATTTTTTAATGCATTCTAAATATTAAATAAACGTTATTTGGAGCTCCATTATGCCGCCCATAAAATCCGATAAACAATAGGGGCCAAGAATACTCCATTTACATTTTGCGACTTGAATATTAACCAAGTAATAGTGGTATTATTGTATTAAATGCTAGCGCAGAAGAAATATTTATAGCGACGCCGTGATCACTTCCTGTGTGCCTTTGTTTACATCATCGACTGGTCTGCAGCTTTCTCGCTTCCCTGCTCCCTGTAAGTTCATTGTAGATCATAAATCATGCATCTCACTTTCACATGAGATGCCTAGGTACGTAATCTGACAAGTAAGGACACTTTGACCGCCATTTCAAAACCGCAGATGGCGAGAAAGACACAAAAATATGCTTGTCACCACCCAACTTCCCCACTCCGAGTCTTCGCGAGGATTATCAGACAATGGTAATATATAAACATCTCAGAAGTCAGCATCCTAATGACAGGAGACATTGTACAGTAAGTGATGTTTTATTCTAAAGTCTACAGAGAGCAGAAATCAGAGATTTTAAAAATAATGCTAAATTAATGTGGCTAAAATGATCACAATTGGTAAAAATTAAATATTATTATAAATGTTCTCATTACTCCATAGCATATATACTTACACCATGTATATAAAATCCTAATGGAGGTGTTTGGATATATTTTTAGGGGCTCTATAGGCAGAATTGAACGGGTCCCAAAGGCACGATTGTAAGCTAACTTTTGATTGTGTTTATTTGTATTTAAAATGCATTAAAAAAAATTATAATCATTAGCTTTAATTACTAGACAACTGAGAAGCGGTACAGAAATCAACTGGCACATATTTTATCTTGTCCAATGTTGGTGAGAATGCTTCATCAAGTGGTTGCAATTCAATTTCAAAAGGATAGAAGAAGCAGATAAAGTTAAAGTACCAATGATAGTCACACACACACTAGGTGTGGTGAAATGATCCTCTGCATTTGACCAATCACCCTTGATCACCCCCTGCAAAGTGAGGGGAGCAGTGAGCCAAAGCAGTGGGCGCGCCCGGGAATCATTTTGGTGATTTAACCCCCAATTCCAACCCTTGATGCTGAGTGTCAAGCAGGGAGGTAAATGGTCCCATTGCGTTGTTAAAATTTGAATAAAGTATAAAGAAGTATTCCATCTGAGACACAGCTTTACTGTTGCCTACATCAAAATTCTGTTATTCCTCAAGTGCTGACACTTGTTTGTGTTCTCTTTCTTGTCACCTACAATTTAATAATAATAATAATAATGGATTAGATTTATATTGCGCTTTTCTATTGTTATATACTCAAAGCGCTCACAGAGAAGTGGGAACCCATCATTAATTCACACCTGGTGGTGGTAAGCTACATCTGTAGCCACAGCTGCCCTGGGGTAGACTGATGGAAGCGTGGCTGCCAGTTTGCGCCTACAGCCCCTCCGACCACCACCAATCATTCATTCATCATTCATTCACCAGTGTGAGCAGCACCGGGGGCAAAGGGTGAAGTGTCCTGCCCAAGGACACAACGGCAGTGACTTTGATGTCAATAGGTGGGAAGCGAACCTGCAACCCTCAGGTTTCTGGCACGGCCGCTTTACCCACTACGCCATGCCGCCCCGCAACAACCACAACAACCCAGTTTGGCCATGAAGTTTACGCCTAGTTCACGTTTGAAAAGCCGTCTGTCCTTTAGGCGCTGGCGGTGTTTCAGTTGGACTTGACCAATCTGCCACATTGTGTTCACAAGTCCTAGACAATGAAAGGCCAAGACTGATGTCATGTGTGAGCGCTAAACACACACACACACACACACACACACTCACACACACACACTGCAGCAGCATGTGGTTGCTTTTACACTGACATTGAAGGTGTGGTTTGTTTTTTATGGCTTGTGTGTTTGTGTGAGACACAATGACATATGGCGTGCAGCTCCACTTCACCCTTCCAACTTTGAACATCACAAAAGTAGACACTGGCCTATAGCCCTACTCGACATAACACTGGGGATAGCTGGGGTGGCACTCAAAGAAATGGACTTAAAGTAAGGGGTGGCCCAATCCAATATTGATATCGGGTATTGGTCCGGAGTCAGCAAAGTATCAAAGATATCTATGAATGTTCTCATTCATCCAGGTCATTGTCATCTCAGGGCATTCAATCAATCGCAAATGGATTGTTTGGTCTGTCGTAGAAGACGTTTTGCCGCTCATCCTTGTTGGCTTCATCAGTTCATGTTCATTGACTCAGTTAGATTGGTCAGAACTAGTCAGATCAGTATCAAATAATTATTTTATTGTTATCATAATTAACAACCAAATTAAGAAACGGCTTGCATCTAAAAATCTTCTATACAAACGCCGATAGCATAAGTTCTTTTTTTGTATTTTAGTGAAGTCATTTCACAAAAAAAAACATGGTAGGCTACAGGCTCTTAAAAGCTAGCCGCTACACAACAGCTAAGCACAAAAGCTAGACATATCTAATATTTACTCATAAATGTCCGTAGTTTAATAATATTGTAGTCTAAAACATGACACATGTCAAGTTAAACATTTATCAAATATTGGTAGTTGTACAAAACCCAAAACCAGTGAAGTTGGCACGTTGTGTAAATCGTAAATAAAAACAGAATACAATGATTTGAAAATCCTTTTCAACTTATACTCAATTGAATAGACTACAAGGACAAGATACTTAAAGTTTGAACTGAGAAACTTTGTTATTTTTTGCAAATATTAGCTCATTTAGAATTTGATGCCTGCAACATGTTTTAAAAAAAGCTGACATAAGTGGCGAAACAGACTGAGAAAGTTGAGGAATGCTCATCAAACACGTATTTGGAACATCCCACGGGTGAACAGGCCAATTGGGAACAGGTGGGTGCAATGATTGGGTATAAAAGCAGCCTCCATGAAATGCTCAGTCATTCACAAACAAGGATGGGGCAAGGATCACAAACAACAAACAAATGTGCGAGCAAATAACAGTTTAGGAACAACATTTCTCAACGAGCTATTGCAAGGATTTTAGGGATTTCACCATCTACAGTCTGTAATATCATCAAAAGGTTCAGAGAACCTTCAGAGAGCCTGCAAAGGTGTGCTCCTGTATAGGTCACTGTGCCCTTATGTACACGGCTCCTGTCTGGGTGAGGTAAAAGAAAGAGACCTTGCGCAAACTCCAGATTGCATATGATGACTGTGTCAGACTCTTGCTCAAAAAGCCCAGGGGGATTAGTGCCAGCAAGCTTGTTTGTGATCTAGGAATAAACACCTTCCAGGCCACTGAGAAGACTGATGTTTAAGTTTATATGTAGACTGCTGGGGAGCCAGAATAACCGTATTGTACAGTTGACTAATCCAAGATGTAGTTCTGTGAGATACCAATGTATTAGATCCATTTTAGGGAACTCTCCTGAAGGAATCAATAAAGTATTATTTTACTATCTATCTATCTATCTATCTATCTATCTATTTATCAAATATGTACAATCTTTTTTGTTTATAATTTATGTGATATACCACTTTTTGTACTGTGTATTGGATGTGATTGTTTGCCTATGTAGACCAGTGTTTCTTAACCAAAGAGCACCTTAAAGGGCCGCCAAAAACAATCTGTTTGTCAGCTGTGGTCCGTATGGGTCGCAGCGATACTCAGTTGTAATACACTTTTTTTTTTTACCATTTTGGCAGTAATGACTATCAAATATTTTGTAAAGCGCTAAAAATATGAGTAAAGTGGTCAAGCTTTTCATTTGCACTTTAATTTTATTGACAGTTTAGTTAGGGAACATTCATTATACATTTATTAATTATTAATGTATATTTGCGAAAGATAATTGTATGTACATTTGTATTTCTTACTTATTTTTCCAATCAGCTTGACCTAAGCCTAAGGTTTATGTGTTAAATAAATAGATGTAATTATTGAATATGGCTAATGTGAAAATTAAAATGTCTAATTCATAATAAATATTTGAGTGGGTCCAGGCCCCTCTGTATTGGAAAATGTTTCGAACCCCTGATCTAAATGTTAGGTTAACTTAACCTAAATGCTCTTTGTCCCGGTTGGGACATAAAGCCACAGTGAGTTCTCTCCATCTGTTCCTGTCCCTTGCTTTGTACTATGCTTGGTCCCATCTCAGATCCATCGTAGCAAGCTTGGCTTCCACAATTCTGCACCAGGTAGTTTTTGGTCTTCCCGGCTTTTTTCCCAGTTGTTGTCCATCTTAAGGCTGTTTTCGGGATAGGATCCTGATCCATCCTGAGTACATGACTTACCCATTGATTCTCCGGCTCTTTATCTCTTCGACGACGCTTTGGCTATCTGTCCTTTTGTAATGCTCTCTATTTAAAATTTTGTTTGGCCAGAAAATGCCGCAGATCCTTCGAAGGCATTTATACTGTGGAAGGACTCAATTTTTCTCATATCTGACTTGGTACCACGCCAGCAATCAGATTCGTACATCAGGACAGATTTCACAAATCTTTGATTTCTCACTGTGCACTTGCGACTTCCAGATGGGGTGGAGTTGTGCAAATCAGCCTTGCACTTTCACGAGATTTGCCTTGATGTCCTTTTGGGCCACAATGTCCTTACTGATAAGACTGCCCAGGTAGGTCAACTCTTCTACAATTTTTAGAGATTTCCCATCAATATTTATTGGTGTAGCTCTGTTGGTGTTAAACACATCACTAGATGGTACTGTCTGCAATTAAATTTCATTTAACATTCCACACTACAATATTATAAACGTATTTACTTTTATTCCAGAAGGTTCGTGTTTTTCTTACCTACTATTGTTCTTTGTTTGACCCTTTTTATTTGAACAAACCTTTTCTAACATTACAAAATATTAAAAGTATTGACTATGATTCCTGCTGATATTGTTTCAGATTAAACATTAGTAATGGCCAACACTTAAGGCTCCAATATCAGTATCTAATCGGAAGTGAAAATGTCATATCGGGACACCCCTAAATTAAAATGTAACAAATGAGACAAAAAAAAAAAATCCTGAAAAAATATGCCTCCACACTTGAGGCTCCACAAATCCAAACTCATTTCTTGTTTTTTTGTCAAGTGTGATGATTACCTTAAAACTGCAACTCAGGAAAGCAGTATGTCCTGTCATAGCTGCCCACTACAATATCACTACATGTCATGGACAATCTTCAATTCATGTGAATATATGAATGTTTATTTTCCTTTCACTTATGACAGAAAATACACAAAAGTACAGGTAAAACATGCAAATTGTTGTTGAAAGACAGGACTGACAATATTGTGTGATAAAGTAATATTAAAAAGCTGAAGCTCTTACATCAATTCTGGCTCCACCAAATGTTCAGCAGCACCCCGTGGAATGTGCATGGACATGTGAATGTGTGTGTGGGGGGGCTGCTGCACATAGGGGCCATGGGTGGGTCGCCTGGACTGAGATGCTGCTTGTTTGGAGACACAAACACAGCAAAGATACAAACGTCTGCCAGGATTTGACTACTTGGAATGGATTGTCACGATCAAGTGCTTTGAGTTACTTTGATTTCATGAGCAGTGTGTGTGTGGGGGGGGGGGGTACGACCGCAAATATGCTGAGTGAGTAATTACTACAACAGCAGGGAGGAGATGGGGGAGATGTGAGTGACAATCCCTTTCATCAGCTGTTCTAAGTTCAATACCAGCGTCCTCAGTAATAACCCTCTTCCCCCCTCTGTCCTCTCCTGCCTTCCTGCCCTGCAAGGAGGAGGAGCCCTTCCTGTCATTGGTAGCGCCTCTTAAAGGAAAGACTGTGAAGACCGGGCTGATGTCCAGAAGACAGCTCCATAAAAAAGCCAAGCACCAGACATTTAAAAAGAAGGTAGACACACACACACTCACACACACATGTTTGTACAGGCTCACCAGAAATCCTGGACAAATACTTCAACTTGACAAGCTTCACACACTCATGAACAACGCCCTTGGAGTTCAGACAGACTGCAGCAATGTGGCTGAAATCATCACATTCTGTTTAAATCAAGCTTGACGCGCCGCATACCAACACTCGCGTCATCTGATTTCTCCGTATGACTTATGTGGGGAGAGGACGTGCTGTAAATTACACCGCTCCATTCATCATTGTGCAACACACAATAACAAACACACTTCAGAGACGCTTGAAAAAATAAAATTAAAAAAAATCATAGGAATTCTGACACACAAGATAAATCATCCATTAAAATACAAAAAAAGTATATAGTGAAAGCTTTAGTCCCATTAGTCCGATTGTAAACTGTAGAGTATTCTAATACTAAAATTGCTCTTGAAAAGGTCTGCAGTCCCGCTATACAAACTGTTTACTTGTGCAACCAATTCTATTCTGCAATTCCATGATGTTGTGGATTTTTTTCAGTCATATTTCGACCATTGAGAGTAGCATCTGTCATTAATTACCATGGTTGCAAGAGGAGCGATCGCAACAATTAAATTACATCTTTATTATGCACCTTAATGTAGTCTCAAGTGTGCAGCGGATTGGACTTTTAGATATTTGTAAGTCTTTGTATTTTATTTTTTTTAGTATAGATTGTGTTGGTTATTATGAAGACTCTGTGAAGAGTGATTTTAATAATTAAATGATTTGTCATTATTGCATGCAGAAATGCAGACACAGGTGTTCTTTGGGTTTGTATTTTAGATCATTTTAAGTTTTTGTATTATATTTTTACTTTGAATTGTGTTGGTTATTGTAGAGACTTTGTGAGGGGCGATTGCCTGATAAGAGTGTGAATTGTCCATCCATCCATTCATTTTCTACTGCTTATTCCCTTTGGGGTCACGGGGGGCACTGGTGCCTATCTCAGCTGCATTCGGGCGGGAGGCGGGGTACACACCGGACAAGTCGCCACCTCATCGCAGGGCCAACACATATAGACAGACAACATTCACACTCACATTCACACACTAGGGCCAATTTAGTGTTGCCAATCAACCTATCCCCAGGTGCATGTCTTTGGGGATGGGAGGAAGCCGGAGCACCCATAGGGTACCCACGCAGTCACAGGGAGGACATGCAAACTCCACACAGAAAGCTCCTGAGCCCGAGATTGAACCCAGGACTACTAATCGGTACCTTTGTATTGTGAGACAGACGCACAAACCCCTCCACCACCGTGCTGCCTACGAGTGTGAATTGTGTCAGGTATTATTTTGATCCCGCGAGGCGCTAAATGCACATCAGCTACAATGCACGTGTGCATGTAAGGATGCGACAATTACCTGTACAATGGTAAACAGCGCTAAAATTCCAGTAGGTTAGTATTACCATTTTGAATTTTATCAATCGTAAAACCGTGACTTCTCATTTCCTGTAAGCCGCTAGTGCGCTAATCGCTATCCAGTTTGAATGCTAACATGAATACAAGACACATTAAAGTAAAAAAAAAAATCTTGGTTAATATATTGCAGTGTGTGTAAAAGTACTTTCTGAGCATATTCAACAATACCGAGCTAATAATGATAACTGTGATCATTTTGGTCACAGTAACCGTAATATGAAATGTTATTATCACCACATCTCTCTGTGCATGGAAAGGATTCAGGTTTTTATCCATCTCTTCCAATATTGACAAAGGAGGGGAAGTACTTAGGGGGTGCAGTACCACTACATACAGTATGACTGGCTTATAGGGCTTGAAAGTGTGACGTGGAAGCGCATTGCATTGTGGGTCTTGCTGAATACAAGACTCGGTGCTTAAGTTTTTTTCTTTTTCTTTAAGAAGTTCAAAACATCGCACGAATGTGCGGCATTATTAATAGCCACAGTCATCGTCATGATCACGTTTTTGGTGAGATCTTTCTCACTTCCCCTGTGAATGAAAAGCCAAAGGAAGTCGGGTTATGAAGCTGATAAAGAGTATAACAGCCATGAGAAGATCAGACATGACTTTTAACCCAATCACCTGGTACATCTTGGTGTGTTCCCTGCTTCTACAGACTAGTAAGTTTGAATCAAAGCATGTTTTACTCAGTTACACACGCAGCATTTAGTAGGCTGTTAGTGTTAACCAAGCTAGCTACGGGCAACAAACAACGTACATTATTAAAAAAAAAAAAGCATGGGTATGAATGAGTATTTTTTTCAGAGAGGTATCACACTGATCAAAGTATTTGCAGGTAACAATGGACTTGTTTTTTCTGGGAAACCTGCTTATAAAACAAGGCCAAGGGAGATGAAAGAGATGACAATGTGTTTGCATTCTGAAAATTTTAACTGGTATTAAAACGGACTACGTAAACGAAATATAGACAAGTTTAGCGTCAATTGGACATGCTCGTAGCTCATATGAGTCAATTCAACCAGTTTTTATTTTTATTTTTCCCAGCAGCGAGCCTTTGACATAGGGTACAGTTTGTCTCTCGGTATGGTCTCTTGTTTATTTTTAAATTGTATTTTGTAATATCCATTTTAATCCAGTTTTTTGCTTGTTTTCATATTGTAAATAAAGCCTTTATTCAACAAGGATGTCTACCCACCCTCCCACAAGGGATTGCAAAATCATGTGGCCTTATGAGAAAATATATGGAAATACTTTTTTTTTAGTCAACAAGGTATTTTTCCTCACCAGGCTTTGTCTGCTACCAATGTGTTTATCTAAAGTGGTATGTATTAAAATTGAAGAAGTACTTCTTCAAATAAGTGAAATAGGAAATGTCCCTAATCCTAATTGTATTCGTTTTGAAGTATTTCTACAAGTGAAATGTTACAGTTTGCAATCCTCCCCTCCTATTTACACCATTAAGACAGTTTTTTTTCCCTAAAGGTGTGATATTTTGTCAAAAAAAATTCAACAAAACTAAATAGTGAAGAAAACAAGGCATTTAAATGACATGTTGTATTTAAAATATTGAAAGTACTTACAGCATTAGTGCATAACCAAAGGCATTGCTTATTTTAACACGTTTTATCCTATATTGTTTGTCATTCAAACTACTTTATCTTATCTCAAACTTATCTTACCATCGCCACTTTAAGATCAGGGACGTGAAAAACTGAGCAGCAAACCACATTATGGAGAGTCTACAGCATGGTGGTCCAAAATACAGCTGGCTGTTCTCACTGCTACTACTAGTACTCGGTCAAATCAAAAGTAAAATAATAAAATCCTGAGTCCAGTTCAAATCACAAATGACAAGCCATGAATTTATAGATACAATTGACATCCATAAAAGTTATTTTTTTAACACTTTGTTATGCTTAGACACTTATTAAAGGCACTTACTCACTTATTGTATTCACTTTATGCTGTATTATCACATTTATTACTGACATTAGGTGAAGGAGATGAGTTTTCGCAGCTAAAATGTACAAACCCCGTTTCCATATGAGTTGGGAAATAGTGTTAGATGTAAATATAAACGGATTACAATGATTTGCAAATCATTTTCAAGCCATATTCAGTTGAATATGCTACAAAGACAGCATATTTGATGTTCAACCTGATAAACTTTTTTTTTTTGCAAATAATCATTAACTTTAGAATTTGATGCTAGCAACACGTGACAAAGAAGTTGGGAAAGGTGGCAATAAATAATGATAAAGTTGAGAAATTCTCATCAAACTCTTATTTGGAACATCCCACAGGTGTGCGGGCTAATTGGGAACAGGTGGGTGCCATGATTGGGTATAAAAGCAGCTTCCATGACATACTAAGTAATTCACAAACAAGTATGGGGCGAGGGTCACCAATTTGTAAGAAAATTGTTGAACAGTTTTAGAACAACATTTCTCAACAAGCTATTGCAAGGAATGTAGGGATTTTACCATTTACAGTCCGTAAAATCATCAAAAGGTCCAGAGAATCTGGAGAAATCACTGCACGTAAGCAATGATATCACGGACCTTTGATCCCTCAGGCGGTACTGCATCAAAAACAGACATCAGTGTGTAAAGGATATCACCACATCGGCTCAGGAACACCTCATAAAACCATTTTCAGTAACAACAGTTGGTTGCTACATCTGTAAGTGCAAATTAAAACTCTGCTATGCAAAGCAAAACCAATTTATCAACAACACCAAGGAACGCCACTGGCTTTGCTGGGCCCAAGCTCATCTAAGATGGACTGATGCAAAGTGGAAAGGTGTTCTGTGGTCTGACGAGTCCACATTTCAAATTATATTTAGAAACTGTAGCCGTGGTGTCCTCCGGAACAAAGAGGAAAATAACCATTCGGATTGTTATAAGCGCAAAGTTCAAAAGCCAGCATCTGTGATGGTATGGGGGTGCATTAGTGCCCAAGGCATGGGTAACTTACACATCTGTGAAGGCACCATTAATGCTGAAAGGTCCATACAGGTTTTGGAGCGACATATGTTGTCATCCAAGCAACGTAATTATAAAGGCCCCTGTTAATTTCAACAGCGTGGTTTCGTAGTAAAAGAGTGCGGGTACCTGTCTCCCATCGAAAATGTGTGGCGCATTATGAAGCGTAAAATACGACAAGCTCTACATAAAACAAAAATGGGAAAGAATTCCACTTTTAAAACTTCAACAATTAGTTTCCTCAGTTCCCAAACATTTATTGAGTGTTGTTTAAAGAAAAGGTGATGTAACACAGTGGTGAACATGCGCTCTCCCAACTACTTTGGCACGTGTTGCAGCCATAAAATTCTAAGTTAATTATTATTTGCAAAAAAAAAATAAAGTTTATGAGTTTGAACATCAAATATCTTGTCTTTGTAGTGCATTCAACTGAATATTGCTTGAAAAAGATTTGCAAATCATTGTATTCCGTTTGTATTTACATCTAACACAATTTCACAACTCATATGGAAACAGGGTTTGTACAAAAATACTTTTCTGATAGGAAATCCTCAAATATGCAAATAAATACTTGGCATATATTGACTTACATTAATTAGATTAGTATTTTTCCAGAAAGGTAATGCACAAAATGTGTCAAGTAACATCCTGCAATGTTTCAGGATGGGACCCTTGGTGGAAAAGGTTTGCACGGTCCTGGTCTGCAGTACTGATGGAGTTTTAAAAAGGCATAGACACTCATAAATTAAATACATCACTTTGGAGAGCATTGTTGCAGTAGCTTTAAAGATGCCGCTAGAGAAAGAAGTAGTGAGGAGTGTTCCCCCTCCAGGCCTGAAACGCTGACATACAAGAAGTCAATGAGAGGGAGGGGTGTCAGGGGGTTGTGGGGCTAATCCTAAAACCAAATTTAAACCCTCTCCTCCTCTTTCATCCTCTCTTACATGTCTGCTAATCTCTTAATTGAGGTCTTTTCTAATTCTAATGGCTTCATTAAAAAGCTGCTGGTTACACAACACGCTGCGTGTAAACTGAGTCGTGTGTGTCTGTGAGGAAGATATTAGACACACACATGCTCGCCTCACACACACACTCTTAGTACCACGCGCTATTGGAAAGGTGCAAATAAAGGAGTCAGCATGTTTACATCCACTAAAAAAACATGAGTTGGATTGAAAACAGCTTCATGAAAATGCATGTAAACATCTTTTATTAGATGGTATTCAGATTGACATAAATTATGCGATAGGAAACTCTAACCTTCTTGCATGTATGCTCTTTAATGAGACGATCGTATGTGCCAGTCTCCATGATGGATCATGAAGCCGCTCTTAACAATATTACATTCACAAGCCAGAGTGAGGGGGGACTGTTTACACCCACACGCAGACAAATTAAAGATACAGAAGCGCAAATAAGTCAATATTTTAATTTAAGAATTAAAATGTTACGTTGGAGAATATTATGGAAGATTTTTTTTAATACACGACATGACAATAGAATTACCAGAAGAAATGGTAAATGGGTTGTACTTGTAAAGGGCTTTTCTACCTTCAACGTACTCAAAGCGCTTTGACAGTATTTCCACATTCACCCATTCACACACACATTCACACATTGATGGAGGGAGCTGCCGTGCAAGGCGCTAACCACCACCCATCAGGAGCAAGGGTGAAGTGTCTTGCTGAAGGACACAACGGACATGACGAGGTTGGTACAAGGTGGGGATTAAACAAGGAACCCTCGGGTTGCTGGCACGGCCACTCTCCCAACTGCTCCACGCCGTCCCCAGAGTAAAATAAGTGTGGGTTTTGCTGCTCAGTTGTAATTAAGTAAACGACAATAACAGCGATAGATGTTTTAATACTCACTGATGTTCTTTACACGTGTACACACACACACACACACACACACACACGCGCGCGCGCACACACACACTTTTGAATAATGTTCAGTACATCTCCATACAACATTACACATACATTTTTTCTGAAAATTAATATTTCTAAAAGCTAACTTCTTTTTTTTACACATTTTAGTAGTTACTTAAAAATGTGTTTTCAATGTAAATCAGTGAAGGTGTAAAATATTATTGCTATAAAATCATTTTTGTTGACATACACATAACTACACTAAAGACCACCCAAGTGCCACTCTAAGACTACTTTACGGAAAATTGTTATCATCCATCCATCCAACCATCTTCTTCCGCTTATCCGAGGTCGGGTCGTGGGGGCAGCAGCCTAAGCAGGGAAGCCCAAACTTCACTCTCCCCAGCCAGTTCGTCCAGCTCTTCCCGGGGGATCCTGAGGCGTTCCCAGGCCAGCCGGGAGACATAGTCTTCCCAACGTGTCCTGGGTCTTCCCCGTGGCCTCCTACCGGTTGGACATGCCCTAAACACCTCGCTCGGGAGGCGTTCGGGTGGCATCCAGACCAGATGCCCGAACCACCTCATCTAGCTTCTCTCGATGTGAAGGAGCAGCGGCTTTACTTTGAGCTCCTCTTGGATGGCAGAGCTTCTCACCCTATCTCTAAGGGAGAGTCCTGCCACTTGGTGGAGGAAACTCATTTCGGCCGCTTGTACCCATGATCTTGTCCTTTCGGTCATGACCCCATGGGGACAGGCCCGGCCACCAGGCGCTCGCCATCGTGCCCCAACTCCGGGCCTGGCTCCAGAGCGGGGCCCCGGTGACCTGCGTCCGGGCGAGGGAAATCTGAGCCCACTTTGCTGTATATTCATAGAAGTCTTCGAGCTGCTCTTTGTCTGATCCCTCACCTAGGACATGTTTGTCTTGGGAGACCCTACCAGGGGGCATGAAATACGCCTGGACAACATAGCTCCTAGGATCATTGGGATAGGCAAACTCCTCTACTACGGTAAGGTGGCAGCTCAGAGAGGAGTTATTTTTATGATAATAAAGGATAATTTATATAATGAAACTGGTAAACTATTTTAAACTTTAAGGCAGGCCTGAAGTTGTTTAAGTAATTTACAGGTAATAAGTAATTATTGTATGTTTTTGCCTGAAACGGGCCGATAAGATGTAAAATAGCGGTGGAGTAGAAATGACATATAAAATAATAATACAATACAGCAAAAATATAATAAGTTAAAAAAAATAGATATTATATACAAAAAAATCATAAAATATGGTAAAATTACAATGTATGTACAAAAAAGAAATCTAATAATACATAATGTATAAAAAATACTGTAAATGTGTAAAAATACAATATATCTGAATGCGTAAAGATATGATAAAATGTACAACCATATTTTCATTGAACTTTTGCTAGGTTATTTATTTCAGTCACTGATGTGTTATATTGTATAAATTGTAAAAAAAAAAAAAAAAAACGTTTTTATACCAATTTGTCATCTTTTACAGCTATCAGACTGTGTCAATCCTCCCTTAGCTTGGAAAAGAAACGTCTGCAAGCAAATTCTTTCAGACGTTTTATAACTAAATTATGTCATATAAAAGCTATTTTGTTCAAAATTTGAATGAGTGTTTTTCCATCTACGATACATCAATAAATTATTTCAATAGTTTAATTTCACCGAAATAGAGAAGAGAAGCTTGCTGAAAGTACGAGAAAAATACAAATTTACATAACTTAGGAATAATAAAGCGTCGCATCATGACATCTGATATTTAATAATATTAAATAGTAAGAAGCAGCACAAATGAGGCTGAAATAAAGTGGAGTATTTCAAATATAAAAGGCATGAATCCCTAAGGTACCCTGCAACCTTATCGTGGTAGTTTGCGTGTCCCAATGATCCTAGGAGCTATGTTGTCCGGGGGCATAAAGCGCCCTGGTAGGGTCTCCCAAGGCAAACAGGTTCTAGGTGAGGGATCAGACAAAGAGCAGCTCAAAGACCTTTATGAAGAAGAAAAAGCATGGACCCAGATTTCCCTCGCCCGGACGCGGGTCACCGGGGCCCCCCTCTGGAGCCGGGCCCGGAGGTGGGGCACGATGGCGAGCGCCTGGTGGCCGGGCCTGTTCCCATAGGGCCCGGCCGGGCACAGCCCGAAGAGGCAACGTGGGTCACCCCTCCAATGGGCTCACCACCCATAGCAGGGGCCATAGAGGTCGGGTGCAATGTGAGCTGGCCGGCAGCCGAAGGCAGGGCACTTGGCGGTCCGATCCTCGGCTACAGAAGCCAGCTCTTGAGACGTGGAACGTCACGTCACTGGGTGGGAAAGAGCCTGAGCTAGTGCGCGAAGTCGAGAAATTCCGGCTGGATATAGTCGGACTCCCTTCGACGCACAGCAAGGGCTCTGGAACCACTTCTCTCGAGAGGGATTGGACCCTCTTCCACTCTGGCGTTGCCGGCAGTGAGAGGCGACGGGCTGGGGTGTCAATTCTTGTTTCTCCCCAGCTCAAAGCCTGTACGTTGGAGTTCAACCCGGTGGACGAAAGGGTAGCCTCCCTCCGCCTTCGGGTGGGGGGGACGGGTCCTGACTGTTTGTGCTTACGCACCAAACAGCAGTTCAGAGTACCCACCCTTTTTGGGAACACTCGAGGGAGTACTGGAAAGTGCTCCCCAGGGTGATTCCCTTGTCCTACTGGGAGACTTCAACGCTCCCGTTGGCAACGACAGTGAAACCTGGAGAGGCGTGATTGGGAAGAATGGCCGCCCGGATCTGAACCCGAGTGGTGTTTTGTTATTGGACTTTTGTGCTCGTCACAGTTTGTCCATAACAAACACCATTTTCAAACATAAGGGTGTCCATATGTGCACTTGGCACCAGGACACCCTAGGCCGCAGCTCCATGATCGACTTTGTAGTTGTGTCATCGGATTTGCGGCCTTATGTTTTGGACACTCGGGTGAAGAGAGGGGCGGAGCTTTCTACCGATCACCACATGGTGGTGAGTTGGCTGCAATGGTGGGGGAGGATGCCGGCCAGACCTGGCAGGCCCAAACGCATTGTGAGGGTCTGCTGCGAACGTCTGGCAGAGTCTCCTGTCAGACAAAGTTTCAATTCCCACCTCCGGAAGAACTTTGAACATGTCACGAGGGAGGTGCTGGACATTGAGTCCGAGTGGACCATGTTCCGCACCTCTATTGTCGAGGCGGCAAATCGGAGCTGTGGCCGCAAGGTAGTTGGTACCTGTCGGGGCGGCAATCCTAAAACCCCTTGGTGGACACCAGCGGTGAGGGATGCCGTCAAGCTGAAGAAGGAGTCCTATCGGGTCCTTTTGGCTCATAGGACTCCGGAGGCAGTGGACAGGTACTGACAGGCCAAGCGGTGTGCAGCTTCAGCGGTCGCGGAGGCAAAAACTCGGACATGGGAGGAGTTCGGGGAAGCCATGGAAAACGACTTCCGGACGGCTTCGAAGCGATTCTGGACCACCGTCCTCCGCCTCAGGAAGGGGAAGCAGTGCACTATCAACACTGTGTATGGAGTTCGGATGGTGTTCTGCTGACTTCCACTGCGGATGTTGTGGATAGGTGGAAGGAATACTTCGAATACCTCCTCAATCCCACCAACACGTCTTCCTATGAGGAAGCAGTGCCTGGGGAATCTGTGGTGGACTCTCCTATTTCTGGGGCTGAGGTCGCTGAGGTAGTTAAAAAGCTCCTCGGTGGCAAGGCCCCAGGGGTGGACGAGATCCGCCCGGAGTTCCTTAAGGCTCTGGATGCTGTGGGGCTGTCTTGGTTGACAAGACTTTGCAGCATCGCGTGGACATCGGGGGCGGTACCTCTGGATTGGCAGACCGGGGTGGTGGTTCCTCTCTTTAAGAAGGGGGACCGGAGGGTGTGTTCCAACTATCGTGGGATCACACTCCTCAGCTTTCCCGGTAAGGTTTATTCAGGTGTACTGGAGAGGAGGCTACGCCGGATAGTCGAACCTCGGATTCAGGAGGGACAGTGTGGTTTTCGTCCTGGTCGTGGAACTGTGGACCAGCTCTATACTCTCGGCAGGGTTCTTGAGGGTGCATGGGAGTTTGCCCAACCAGTCTACATGTGCTTTGTGGACTTGGAGAAGGCATTCGACCGTGTCCCTCGGGAAGTCCTGTGGGGAGTGCTCAGAGAGTATGGGGTATCGGACTGTCTTATTTTGGCGGTCCGCTCGTTGGACGATCAGTGCCAGAGCTTGGTCCGCATTGCCGGCAGTAAGTCGAACACATTTCCAGTGAGGGTTGGACTCCGCCAAGGCTGTCCTTTGTCACCGATTGTGTTCATAACTTTTATGGACAGAATTTCTAGGCGCAGTCAAGGCGTTGAGGGGTTCCGGTTTGGTAACCGCAGGATTAGGTCTCTGATTTTTGCAGATGATGTGGTCCTGATGGCTTCATCTGACCGGGATCTTCAGCTCTCGCTGGATCGGTTCGCAGCCGAGTGTGAAGCGACCAGAATGAGAATCAGCACCTCCAAGTCCGAGTCCATGGTTCTCGCCCGGAAAAGGGTGGAATGCCATCTCCGGGTTGGGGAGGAGACCCTGCCCCAAGTGGAGGAGTTCAAGTACCTAGGAGTCTTGTTCACGAGTGAGGGAAGAGTGGATCGTGAGATCGACAGGCGGATCGGTGCGGCGTCTTCAGTAATGCGGACGTTGTACCGATCCGTTGTGGTGAAGAAGGAGCTGAGCCGGAAGGCAAAGCTCTCAATTTACCGATCGATCTACGTTCCCATCCTCACCTATGGTCATGAGCTTTGGGTCATGACCGAAAGGATAAGATCACGGGTAGAAGCGGCCGAAATGAGTTTCCTCCGCCGTGTGGCGGGGCTCTCCCTTAGAGATAGGGTGAGAAGCTCTGCCATCCGGGAGGAACTCAAAGTAAAGCCGCTGCTCCTTCACATCGAGAGGAGCCAGATGAGGTGGTTCGGGCATCTGGCCAGGATGCCACCCGAACGCCTCCCTAGGGAGGTGTTTAGGGCACGTCCAACCGGTAGGAGGCCACGGGGAAGACCCAGGACACGTTGGCGAGACTATGTCTCCCGGCTGGCCTGGGAACGCCTCGGGATCCCCCGGGAAGAGGTAGACGAAGTGGCTGGGGAGAGGGAAGTCTGGGTTTCCCTGCTTAGGCTGTTGCCCCCGCGACCCGACCTCGGATAAGCGGAAGATGATGGATGGATGGATGGATGGATGGGCCTAAGGTGAGTCAGTGTGCTTCTTCAAATAGATTAACAGGTTATTCCAGGAAGGAAAAAACCTCCAAACGCTTCTGGGTGACCAGTTTTGCTTTTCTGAGGAAAAAGCTGAGCTAGTTGAACGTTGCTCAACATGATAATATTATTATCATACTAACTTTAGATCTTTTTTCTACACAAAGAAGAACATGATTAATGTAGACTAAGTGTCTTTCAAGGCATACTCACAAAGAGCATTGGCGCTACTGCACTTTTGCCCGTGCCATCAGTTCTATTTTGCCATTTTAGAAAGGGACAAGCAGTAGAAAAAGGATGGATGGATGGACTACAATTACCCTGACTTTGTTTATTATTTTGAGTACTTTTATTTTTTACAACGGTGGAATGTGGCAGCTGACATTTAATGACTTATTAGAGAAGTGATCGCATTAATGAAATTATACCCACTTAATTGTATAGACCAGGAGTGTCAAACTAATTTTAGCTCAGGGGCCACATGGAGAAAAATCTATTCCCATGTGTGCCGGACTGGTAAAATCATGGCACGATAAATTAAAAATAAAGACAACTTCAAATTGTTTTCTTAGTTTAAAAATAGACCAAGAACATTCTGAAAATATACAAATCATAGTTTTTTACAGTTACTCGTTGCAGTTAATAATATTCTATCTTCATCCATCCATTTTGGTGCTACTGCGGGGGGCCTATCTCAGCTGCATTTGGGCGGTAGGCGGGGTACACCCTGTACAAGTCGCCACCTCATCACAGGGTCAACACAGATAGACAGACAACATTCACACACTAGGGCCATCTTCATTTGTCCCTATTTATGCTTTCTGAATAAATTATGTGATAATGTTCACCAGTCAAATAGGTGGAATTGAGTCGGGCAGAGTTTTAAATTGCTCCAATTGTTGTTCATTTTTAATCCATGAATATATTAAATGAATAATAATATGGAAATCATATCACAAGATGCTATTTAATGTAATTTACTCATTTTCTTCATCTGACATAATGTGGTTTATTCTGTTCATTTGTAGCAACATCTACAACAAAACTTGTGAATTAGGACTTATTTCATTAATCACACATGAAATTCGAAGCGGATACATATTATTTCAGCATGTTTATGTACGCCCAGAAAATATGTCTGCAGTTTTAAGTACAATATGAGATGTACAGGTTATCAAAATTATTTTTGGGGGGATAGAAATCTCCTGTCCAAAGGCAAAACCTAGTAACTCACTTCTACCTGATTTTGAGAAAACAAAGGAAAACCAATCTATCTTGATGCTGTCTTACAAAGATCTACAAAGTCATCAAACGTATAGATGTTTTCTTGAGGTTTCATTTTCTTGCCGTTTGAGCCATGGATTGAATCTGCTCTCATGAACGTGTGCCCTTTCTCCAGATATTTTATTACAATCTCGGGTGGGCCCCATTCTGTGTTTGCACATTGGGCGTCAAGTTTTTATTTTGACCTCTACAGTTATCTGGCCAAAAGAGTATGCAAGGGGAAGAATCAAGAACAATACATTTAATGAAGGTGCTTGCAACTTCCTGAGCCAATCTTCCAAATATCCCCTCGTGCCATAATATCACATAATCAGGTTGACTGTCGGCCCCCATTCGTGCAAATGTCTCATTAAAGACAATAAGGCGACTGACAAAGAAGCTCCGATTGGTCCCTTGAGATACTAGGTTTTTCTGTTGTATCTACGCGGTTATGTGGTAGTTGCTAGGTCCTGCCATGCGCGTAACAGCTTACTTACGGAACTAATCACAATATCGCATACACTAATGTAAAGCATATCACCTAGGAACTCCAAGATTATTATCAGCTCAATTTTGACCAACATTGAGTTACTGGGTTTTGCCTTTGGACGGGAGAAATGTTACAGATTACATTTCCAACAACATATTTGACAATCAAGGCATGGACGTAGCAATCCACATTTTGTATACTATTACTGTTAAGCAGCGTAGGTACGTAGTGTCCAAACACGGAACTGTTGCTTCTATCCTAACATGGCACATAGCTCTGCCCCCTGATTGATTGATTGATTGATTGATTGATTAATTGATTGATTGAAACTTGTATTAGTAGATTGCACAGTTCAGTACATATTCCGTACAATTGACCACTAAATGGTAACACCCGAATAAGTTTTTCAACTAGTTTAAGTCGGGGTCCACGTGGTCCTCTGAAGTCATGTGCACGCTTGCGGCAGGGGATACAAATATTTGCTATTGCGACATCCAATGGACAAATTTGGAACACTATTTTCAAACATTCTAAAATTTCAGCCTATTTTTATACTAAGCAAACCCATGTCGTGGGCCAGGGTCATACGTTTAACGCCACTGGTATAGACAAATGTGGGCACGGAGGTTGACTTCTGGATTATTTTGAATCTGTGTGCTTACTTTGTATTATATGATGTGTCGGTTATCATTAAGAACATGCGAGGAGCAATCACATTATAATCGCTCTACTACATTAAAGGTGTGCACAGAAACACGCCATGTCCTTGCTTACCTCCTAATCACTACCTGTATGGTACAATTAAGAGCTGGCGAAAAGCGATCGCTTCCCTTTCATTGTATGACTTGGCTACATTGCGTTTGCTTGCTATAATGTTGTGCCCTGGCCCACGTTGTGCCAAATAGAGGGTAAGCGTGCCTTGCCTGGGCACAAATTACAACACTCATACTATCCAAACAGGCCATGCTTTGGATGTTAAGCACGGGACGGATGGCCGAGTGTGAGCACACCCTACAGGCTGGCATCTGGAGAAGCGAGTCGAAACAGGCCCAGCTGTTGTGTTTGTGGTGTTTGTCAAGCTCATCCGTCATCATTAAGCAACACTGATGGCTGACCCTCCAAATGATTACTGGAGATAAATAGACTCATCAAAATGAGAAGAAAAGCCAGTCACCACGTTTACAATATTACCTAAAAGGTTGATATTGACCTCAAGACAAGCAGTTTGAATACTCCCATTACATGTTAATCAGCATATTCCAAATACATACATCAAAACTCGACAAAATTGGTTTTGCGTCATATGCTCACCAAAACCAACATTTGTATACATGATAACAATAATTGAAGACAACGGGAGGAAGTGATTGTTCGTGGTTTTCAAGCCAACGGTCTCTGACCAATCATTCAAGCCAACGGTCTCTGACCAATCATAATGTTCATGTAATATAGAAAACCGACAGGGTTATAGCCGCTGGTCCCATTTTTGTTTTTCAGGATTTCCCGTCTTTGCACAAAAGTGGCTTTTTTTTAGACACTGGTAGAAAAATATTTCTTTCCTGGTATTTACGCCCAAGCAGAATGTAGAAGTCTTCAGTCTCTTGCCATTCTGAAGACTGGGTTTGCATGGATGCATTAGCCACAGAATAACTTTCAGGCCTGTGAGCAGCCATTGAGAAAAAAAGAGGATCATTTCTATTGGCACAAAATGCTGCCACGCAAGCCCCAAATCAAGTTTTTAAAAAATCGAGACAGCATTTCCTGCAATTTGGTGCATTTCTACATTATTTTACCTTTAGACTTACTCTCACCTACAAACCTGTTTGGCTGTCCTTTTGACACTTACATGTCCCACATAATGTACCCATATTTTTTTGTTTTTGTAGCAGATAATTTACTAACAAAATTATCATTGAACATCCATCCATCCATCTTCTACCGTTTGTCCCTTTTTGGGGTCGCGGGGGTTTGCTGGAGCTTATCTCAGCTGCATTCGGGCAGAAGGCGGAGTACACCTTGGACAAGTCGCAACCTCATTGCAGGGCCAACACATATAGACAGACAACATTCACACTCACATTCAAGCACTAGGGGCAATTTAGTGTTACCAATCAACTTATCCCCAGGTGCATGTCTTTGGAGGTGGGAGGAAGCCGGAGTACCCGGAGGTAACCCACGCAGTCACAGGGAGAACATGCAAACTCCACACAGAAAGATCCTGAGCCCGGGATTGAACCCAGGACTGCTCAGGACCTTCGTATTGTGAGGCAGCATGTTATGTAAAATTATATAACATGTATGCAAAGAACTCGTTCCTTAAGAAAATGTTTCCCATTTGGCAACTCTATCCTATAGCCCCGCCCCCTCGGGTAGTATACTTCTGGTGTTGTGACCGGTGTTTACATTTGTCACGTCAAAAATATACTTTCTCGCTGGCTACTAACAAATGCTATAGAACTACAACTGGTTCGGAACTAACAGTGTTCAGACTGTAATCATCCAAATATGATTAGCAGCAAAGTAGAAACCCATCAACGTTGTGGCTCGGAAAACGAACAAGTTAACAAGAGGATGTTAACTATGGCCAACTAGCGAGTTTGTTTCGCCGCTCCTGATTGTCTGTCTCCTGGTTTTGCAATTCAATGCGGGGTTTAGGCTAGAGGAACAGCCAGTACCGAGCTTTCAATAAATTTTGTTTGGATCCTATTTTTTTTCTATTTAGGTGGGTTTACATAATTTATCAACAGAATATATGTTATTTTTGGAGAGTTCCGGTCAAATGGGTTTTAATGGGGCATATTTCCAGTGTTGTGTGTTGCCACGGATGTATAGATACTGCTCAATTGCTGATAGGATAACAAAGTCTGATTGTCATTAAAACAATTTGCTACAATATTTCATAAAAAATATGCGCAAGTGATATTTTGACGCAAAAATGAATTTGAAGGAACACGTACTTCCGCTGACATTTCACATGCCTAAACTTTAAACTTTGACTTTTTGACCGCCTCCTTACTTGACCCGATTGGCGACTTGTTTTCTTCGTCTGCTTTGGCACAGTATAGCTAATTAACTCCCAGCTTTTTCTTCTAATACATATTATGATAACTGTCAGGGTTTCCCACACATTCATTTATTTGTTGCGGCCCGCCACGAAAGAATTACGGCCGCCACAAAAAAATAAAAAATAAAAATAATAATAATAATAACAACAACAATTTTTTTTTTTTTTTTTTTTTTTTTTCGGCTTTTGACTTTTTCGACCGCTCATAAAAGCAATGACACTCTGTCTGTGAATGTAGCTTGTAGTTACATATTATATTAATATGTAAATATTATATAAATATGTATATAAATATGTACATAAATTGTTGTAATTATATTCCAACTCTGCGTTCTTCTTGGTCATCGCCGCTGCCTCAATCCCCCCACCCTAACCCCTCCGCCCCAGCACCCGACCCCCACCCACCCGACCATACCACCACAAATAGATAACTGACCTGTGGGAAACACTGACTGTACATCAAATCTTAAGGACGACTGGAGCTTTAAATGACCAATTTAATTGTGAAAACAAGCTGGGGTGGTATAGCTCGGTTGGTAGAGTGGCCGTGTCAGCAACTTGAGGGTTGCAGGTTCGATCCCCGCTTCCGCCATCCTAGTCACTGCCGTTGTGTCCTTGGGCAAGACACCTTACCCACCTGCTCCCAGTGCCACCCACACTGGTTTAAATATAACTTAGATATTGGGTTTCACTATGTAAAGCGCTTTGAGTCACTAGAGAAAAAGCGCTATACAAAATATAATTCACTTCACTTCACAAGCTTAAATCATGAGTAGACTTTTGCCTACTCCTATGCAACGAAGCCTTGAACTTGTCTATTTTTGGAAGAGTATTTTTTTTTTTTTTATAAACAATCATGTCAAAACAGTCAAGGTAAAGTATCAGGAAGCCAATCAGCTTTATTTGCATGGAGTTAGTGAAGACTGACTTGTATACACCTTTCCTGATCCTACTTGTAGAAAACCAAAAAGGTGGACAATACTCAATTTTTGTTGTATCATTGTCAAATTTGAAACAGGATCAGGTACGGACTCTAGCTATGAAACCAAACCAGTTATTTTGAAGGCACTTAAAAAAAAAAAAAGAAACTTCTATTTGGGTCAGTAGCACTTAGAAAGGCCTTTATGCCAAGTAGATAAGGAACCACAAACCACTGAGCCAAAAGCGTGACAATGGGCATCCGTGATGATAACAAAAAGAGCTGCTTTGGCATTAGCTTAGCATTGTTTGCTCGCTGCCAAAGGCACTGGAAATCATCCGATTCGCATACGAGTGTCCAAATGGCAACAATGCGACTTGAAGGCCCACCGGTCTTCAATCTGTCAAAGCTGTTTCTGTGTGGACATTGTGTTCTGCGCTACAGCTGCCAGGTCAGGTCCTGTATTGTTGAAAGCAGCTGTCAATCATGTGAAGTCATTCATAAGGAAAACAAACACGATGATGTATAAACGTGCGCTCACAAAGCCCGCCCGCTAAGCACACAAACAAACGGACGGCGGGGTGAGAACGGGCACGGAACATCCAGAGGAATCTGCCTTTTCCTGTGGAGAGAGTGCCGTGATAACACGAGCGACTGCACTGATAACATCGTGCACACACACACACACACACACACACACACACACACACACGATGTGTGATGGACAGAATGAGTTGGCACCACAGAGTGTACTCACACTGGAGGCTGCCGGTCCCCGCCCAGGCAAAGGGGTCCAAGCTGGCGAAGAACGGCGGGGCCTTGGCCAGCATGCAGGAGCCCTGAGCAGACACGTCATAGCGGGGTCGCGGGGCCAACCCCAGGGCCTCCATGCAGTCAAACATGCTGCTGGTCTACGCCACAAACTCTTGCTCACTCCTGAATCCTCCTGCTACTCTCAGGTCACTTGTTGGTACCTCAGCTCTGTAACTGATCTCACTTCCCTCTCACCGGCTCTCTGGGCCTCTCACTCTGCAACCGCATGAGCACAGAAGGGAGGGGGCGGGGTTCATGGAGGAGAGGGAGGAGCCGGGGCGTGTGCTTGATCTTGGATTGGCCACGCGGAGAACCCCGCACTTTCCCTCCCCAATCGTTTCCTTCAACTTTTTCTAGTGTCGTATTTCATCTTTCCACGCGAACCAGCGTCCTCTTTATTGACATATTCTTCTCAACTTGTCTTTGATTTTCATGCAAAGACTTCAGAACACAACGCTGACTTTGTACCGACCATAAAGAAAGACAAACCTGTTGGGAGGAAGACAATGTCGTCCTCACAATTCACACATTTCAACAACTGTTGCTCCAGTGGCCAACTCGCTTCATCTCACGATCAAAAATCAACCAACTTCCTTCATTATGTCATTTTTTTGTAAGGTCCTAACCATACAGTTCTTTTTTTTTTTTAAACCACTTAAAGGGGAACATTATCACCAAACCTATGCAAGCGTCAATATATACCTTGATGTTGCAGAAAAAAAAACTTGTATTTTTTTAACCGATTTCCGAACTCTAAATGGGTGAATTTTGGCAAATTAAATGCCTTTCTGTTTATCGATCTTTTAGCGATGATGTCAGAACGTGACGTCACCGAGGTAACACATCCGCCAGATTCATTTTCACATTACAAACACCGGGTCTCAGCTCTGTTATTTTCGGTTTTTTCGACTATTTTTTGGAACCTAGGAGACATCATGCCTCGTCGGTGTGTTGTCGGAGGGTGTAACAACACTAACAGGGAGGGATTCAAGTTGCACCACTGGCAAGAAATCTGCCGCCAAACCCCCATTGAATGTACCAGAGTGTCTGCACATTTTACCGGCGATGCTAAGACAGACATGTCACAGAGATGTATGGATAACCTGCAGATGCGTTTGCAACGATTAAGTCAACGAAATCACGAAGGTGAGTTTTGTTGATGTTGTTGACTTATGTGCTAATCAGACATATTTGGTAAAGGCATGACTGCCAGCTAATCGATGCTAACATGCTATGCTAATCGATGCTAACATTCTATTTACGCTAGCTGTATGTACATTTGAAACTAGATACCCACATTTAATGCGAAACAAACACTTACCAATCGACGGATTTAAGTTGCTCCAGTGTCACAAGATGCAAAAGTCCTGATCGTTTGGTCTGCACATTTTACCGGCGATGCTAATAAGGCAGCCATACTATGGGCCACTTCATTAGGTACACCCATGCTATGGCCAAATAGCGTCAATAGCTATTCGCCCAATAGCTTCAGTTTCTTCTTCAATTTCGTTTTCGCTATCTGCCTCCATACTCCGACCATCTGTTTCAATACATGCGTAATCTGTTGAATCGCTTAAGCCGCTGAAATCCAAGTCTGAATCCGAGCTAATGTCGCTATATCTTGCTGAGGTAACCGCCATGTTGTTTGTATTGGCAGCACTGTATGACGTCACAGGGAAATGGATAGTGGTTTCGAAGATAGCGAAAATAAGGCACTTTAAAGCTTTATTTAGGGATATTCGGAGACCGGTAAAATTAAAAAAAAAAATTAAAAAAAATACAACAAGCCACTGGGAACTGATTTTTATTGTTTTTAACCCTTTTGAAATTGTGATAATGTTCCCCTTTAAAAGGCTAAAAAAAATTACATAAAAAAAAATTAAATGAAAAAAAATTGTTTTAAATTTGTTTGTAATTTCGTAAATAAAATACAATTAAATTGAATTAATTCATAATTACATTTGTTTGCAACATATTTAGATGTACAGTGCATAACTAAAAATGTGCGATTTATCCATCCATCCATTTCCTACCGCTTATTCCCTTAGGGGTCGCGGGGGGCGCTGGTGCCTATCTCAGCTACAATCGAACGGAAGGCGTTGTATACCCTGGACAAGTCGCCACCTCATCGCAGGGCCAATTCACACACTAGGGCCAATTTAGTGTTGCCAATCAACCTATCCCCAGGTGCATGTCTTTGGAAGTGGCAGGAAGCCGGAGTACCCGGAGGGATCCCACGCATTCAAGGGGAGAACATGCAAACTCCACACAGAAAGATCCCGAGCCTGGAATTGAACCCAGGACTACTCAGGACCTTCGTATTGTGAGGTAGACGCACTAACCCCTCTGCCACCGTGAAGCCATGTGCGATTTAAAGAATTCCAAATATTATTTGAATTAAAAATAAATGCAATGCAAACAATATACAAATTTAAATTTTAAGCGTGTTTTAAAAAATACTGCATGATTGAAAAATATTTATTAGTAATACCATTATTAGAATGATCATAATTATTATTATCAGATCAGGGTGAATCTAGCTGTTCACGAAAAAAACTGAACTGTAAGCAATATCCAAACACATTTTCATATGTTTTTACATTTGCTGCAGAAGTAAGTCATGTGTTTGTGTTTGGTTATTTGTTTAAATTCTTTTAATCAGGTCCAAGTGGTTTAAGTTAGCAGTTTAAGGTAGTTTATGTTAGTGTGTGCATGTGCGTGTGCACGTGTGTGAGAGAGCGAGGCGACACGCGGGCCTGCAGTGTGAATAGTTTGTATACTAGACAGCTTCACTCTCCTCCCTCCACTCCTCCCTTTCCTTCCCTCCTTCAAGAGGGATGAACTCTAGAAGAAACCCCCACTGGGGCTCCCCCCCACCACACACACACACACACGCACACTCTCCCAAACATGTCATGCCTTTGGCTTTGTACACAATAATAATTTTTATTTGTGCTTGTTTGTATTTCTTTTCATTCCCCCCAGACTGAATACATTTATCGATGTTATTATTTGAAAGTTAAAAAGATGCTGTGCTCCACTTCAAACATCATCTGACCCCACTCACTTTTTTTTTTTTTTTACCTGTCTTTCAACGTCCTGGCCGGGCACACAAACACACACTATAATGACACACTGCAGGGAGTAGAGCGGCACAATAACAGCCTGCTGAGCTCTCTCCACACCTTGAGACAATTACCCTACACCCCTTGCCCTTCCCTGTTGCTGCTGCTGCTCCATGCAAAGACACAAATACATGGAATGTGGAAGAAAAAGTGGACTAGTTTTCTTTCCTTTCACAAAAAACAACATCAACAAAAACACCTAAATTGCAAAAACCCTAAAAAAAATTCCTAAAAAGGGCCTGGAACAGTTTTCTAATGGACTTACACTCATTAAGTGACAAATAGGAAGCGTTTTAAAGTAATTGTTGTGACTGTCACAGGAAAATTGGGGTCCCCAAAATGGCAGTGTGTCAGGTAAACTATAGCTCTTTCCAAAGCTTTTTTCCTGTCATCAAAGGTCTTTTTGAAGTAATTTAAGCAATCATTTTTGTACTACGGTGTCAAATATGCCAATGTAATTTTTCTTCCTGCAGTAGTACTTCAGTATTTGTTATTAATCTATACATAACTGTCAAAAAAGCCTGACAAAAATCGAATTGTACGAAAACCAAAGCAATTTCCCCCATAAGAAATAATGTAAATCTAATTAAACTGTTGTAGAAATAATTTGGATTTACATTAGAGGGCGACTTGTCCAGGGTGTACCCCGCCCTCTGCCCGATTGTAGCTGATAGGCACCAGCGCCCCCCGCGACCTCAAAGGGAATAAGCAGTAGAAAGTGGATGGATGGATGGATTTTTTATTTCTGAAAATAGTAAGCAAAAACACTTTATTTATTTATTTATATTTTTAATATATCTGGGAATAGGTTGATTGGCAACACTAAATTGGCCCTAGTGTGTGAATGTGAGTGTGAATGTTGTCTGTCTATCTGTGTTGGCCCTGTGATGAGTTGGAGACTTGTCCACGGTGTACCCCGCCTTTGCCCGAAAGCAGCTGAGACAGGCTCCAGCGACCCCGAACGGGACAAGCAGTAGAAAATGGATGGAGGGATATCAAATTATTACGTATTTTAATGGATGATAAAATGAACTTCAAATCTCATATGAAATATACAACAAAAGGTAGGGAGACACGTTTCAATAATGAAGTGGAACAATAATGTTCTGGAACAAAAATCACTCTAAATTTGCTATTATTACTAGATCTGAGTTATTGTATAGCAATATAAGGAAATAACTACAAAAGAACAGTATATTCACTAACAGTGTACAAAAAAGGTCAGTTTTTTTTTTTTTTATTAATCAGTCCAACAAAATGATACACAATAATACCATAATAATACAATTCCAATTTCAAAACCAAACCAGGCCCAGCAACATTCAGAATAGCAATCAACAAAACATTTTTTTATAGAGGAAAATTACAGTTTTATATGCAGGAATGTTTTTTAAAATATATATTAACAAACTAAATACGCTTGTTGGCGATGAGAAAACTAGTAAGGTAGAAAAGAGTTACCTTTATACTTTTCAACAAGCTCTTTGTTTACTTCATTAGTGTTTCTCGCCTTCTTTACCAAAGCACTTGAAACTTTCTTTTGCCCCATGGTGGCTTCCTTTAATTTCATACTCATTTAAAAAAAAAAGCACAGAGACTGAGTCACCAACATGCACTCTATTTTCCGGAGTGATACACGGGCAAACAGACTTTGTTGTTATGCAAATGTACAAAAACCAAAATGACGGTGGCCGAGGAAGGTCACAAAACAATTGCAAACGCCGTAGCACAACAACTTTTAGGGACTATACAACAACTTTCAGCCAGAACACGATTGCAAATCACTAAATGCAATAAAGTTGTGTTGTGGCTTCTAGTTGTTGTGTTGTGGCATGTGCATTTTTTGTGTCAGCCATTGTACAACATGCATCACAAAAGCGGGGCAAAACATATCAAAAGTGAAGTGGATGAAAACCACAGTCCAACTGTATTTTTCTTCATTGACTTTATATAAAACAATCAAGGAAAATATAATATCAGGCTTTTAATATAAAAATCAATATGAAAAGGCAAAAATGCTATTAATATTTTAATTGTTCTCAGTGATTTTGAATGTTCTTTGGTTCAATACAAAGTATGTTTCTGGTATAAAGCACAAACACGTGTCAAGTTGGGTTATTTTTAATACTAATAATTTCAATACAGTATTAATAATTTACCATAAACACCCAATGTAACATATATGTAACATCACAGACATTAATTAGTAATATTTTAAAACAACACACATCAGAAATGTCTTGTGTGTGTATATCCTCCATCGTTCTACTTAAAGGGGAACTGCACTTTTTGTTTGTCATTTGCCTATCATTCACACTCCTTTTCAAAGACAATAATACATATGTTTATCTTTTTTTGCGTTCTAACTCCTTAAATTAACACTAGCAAGAGTTAGCTAACATTGGAGGTAATGGGATTGGCTCCATTCCGCCAATAAAGCGCTCCAAAAACATACAAAACCTTAAGTATTTTATACAAACGCTGTCAGTTTATATGTAATGTAGTAACAGGCAGGTTCATCAAACCATGCAATATGTACACATTTTTGCCCATTTTTGGCATACGGCGAAATATTGCCTTCACCGACCCATCACCATGGGGACGGCGTGGCGAAATTGAGAGAGTGGCCGTGCCAGCAATCTGACGGTGACTGGTTCAATCCCCACCTTCTACCATCCTAGTCACGTCCGTTGTGTCATTGGGCAAGACACTTCACCCTTGCTCCTGATGGGTCCTGGTTAGCGCCTTGCATGGCAGCTCCTGCTATCAGTGTGTGAATGGGTGAATCTGGAAATACTGTCAAAGCGCTTTGGGCTCCTTAAAAAGGGGTAGAAAAGCGCTATACAAATACAACCATTTACCATTTACCATCACAACATTAGTTTTTTCCTTCAACTACAACACTACTAATCTTGGCAAACTTGCAAACAATTACTTAACTTAAATTAGGATTCAAAACCCTATTTTTTTTAGCCTGAATACACTAAGCATCATGTAGCAAATATTGCTAAGTGCTAAACAAGAAATACAAACTACAACACATAATAGTCACTTACTGCACAATATCTGGTCTCAATAGGATGTACAGTAAATCTATTTATATTGTCACGTTCGTATGTAAATGCCAACACTCTGCACCTTATTGCCCTTTTATCCTGCACTACAACAAGCTAATGCAACAAAATTTAGTTCTTATCTGTACTGTAAAGTTCACATTTTAATGACAATAAAGGAAGTCTAAGTCTAATGACGATGATCAGATATTCATTTCTTCCCGTTTAGATGAAGAAAAATCTGTTGCGATCTGTGACTCAGATCTTCACATGTTTATTTTTCCATCTTTGTTTCATTCTCTTCTGACCCACTTACTTCCTGTTTAGTCCGTTACCATGGTTACACATTGATTTCACCTGCTCCTCGTTTTCTACACACCTGGTTCTCCTTGATTTCTCCCTATATAAGCTTTCCTCTTTTCTTTGTTCAGTCTCGGATCCTAATTTGCCCACGCGCAACAGTGACGACTCTCGACCTGCATCTTTGTATGTATATTCTCGCTAGCTTTTACGCTAAGCCATTTGTTGATTCCAGCTCACATGCTGAGGAATTGTTTTTCTGTTTTTGGTTTGCCTTCTCTTTACAGCAGTGTTTTTGTTCCTAGCCTTTTATTATTTAATAAATCCATTTATAACTTACCTTGTTGTGTTCATCGCTTCGACGCATCCACGGAAGAACCAATCCGGCATTACAATGCCACACAAGCGTCACAGTAGGATCCGAGCATCAAGATGTTTTTCCGCGTCGAAACCACGGGAGGAACCCTTCGACTTGGGTTTGTGGTTGGAGCTCGTGGCTTGGGAGCAGGAAAGACTTGACTGTGGGCCTGAAGTCCCCTCCGAAGCCGTTCGCGCTGCCCCGAAGAGGCGGGGGGTCCAGTGGAGAGGCCCCCCGCACGGCAGTAATGTTCCAGCACCACTTATTCCTCCCCATGGACACAGCAAGTTTCACCCCGTCCAGGATTCACCCGTCATTACCGGTAATCCTGCTTGTTTTTTTTCAAATCATTCCTTAAGCTGCCATGACACTTTTTCTGACACAAGCGATGACGTCAATTGGGGAACGCCCACCGGTGACGCAACACCGGCCTCTGTTGATGACATTTTTTCAGAAGATTTTTATATTGTGGACAGTAATTCTCATTCCCAACCTTTTTTGAATATCAATAACATTCATGACAAGATACAGAATTATCAGGATATTTTTTCTTATTATTCTAGTCAACCTCAGTCACCTAGTTTTTCTCCTACACCTCCTTTAAAACCTCATTCTCCGGCCAAGTCCAAGGTGTTTCCTCCCTTTTCTAAAGGAAATTCTGGACAAATTAAAGGGGAGGAGTCGGCCCGCCTCCAAGCCTCCCACCACCCTCCCTTAAGGTCAGTCCCTGACCATAGGGAACGGGTCTGGGATCCCCGTCTGGAGGAAGGGGCTATGACCTATAGCTGTGCTACGGAGGTAGCACAGATACTACCCTCTAAACCACAGCCACCATGTAGACCTCCTCCACCTGTTTTTCCCCTGGCCAAGTCTCAACGGCCTTGTAGACCTCCTCCACCTGTTTTTCCCCCGGCCAAGTCTCAACGGCCTTGTAGACCTCCTCTACCTGATTTTCCCCCGGCCAAATCTCAACGGCCTTGTAGACCTCCTCCACCTGTTTTTCCCCCGGCCAAGTCACAACGACCAAGTAGACCTCCTCCACCGGTGTTCAGACTCGCGAGGTCATTACCTCAAGCACATCCTCCACCACCGGTGTTCTGCATTTCTCCCAGTTTGGTTCTCACACCAGCACTTAACTGTAGTCTGGTTCTCGCACCAGAAACTGATGTTTCTAGCCTGGTTCTCAAGCCAGCACTAGACTCCCACCTGGTTCTCACACCAGCCTCCGACCCAGAACTGGTTCTCATACCAGTTACAGACTTTAGCCTGGAGCCCACTCCAGTACCAGCTCCAGAGCTGGAGCCTACTCCAGTACCAGCTCCACGCCGCCAAGCGCCGGTACCAGCTCCGCGCCGCCAAGCACCGCCGACGACGGGGCTGGAGCCCACACCAGCGTCGACGACGGGGCTGGAGCCCACACCAGCGTCAACGACGGGGCTGGAACCTTCACCTGTGTCGACAGGGCTGGAGCCCACTCCAGTGCCAGCTCCTCGACAAGCGCCGGTACCAGCTCCACGCCGCCAAGCACTGCCGACGAAGAAGCTGGAGCCCACACCGGCGCCGACGATGAGGCTGGAGCTCACACCAGTCACGACTCCTGCGGCTCCCAGGCCGCCTCCGACGACTCCTGCGGCTCCCAGGCCGCCTCCGACGACTCCTGCGGCTCCCAGGCCGCCTCCGACGACTCCTGCGGCTCCCAGGCCGCCTCCGACGACTCCTGCGGCTCCCAGGCCGCCTCCGACGACTCCTGCGGCTCCCAGGCCGCCTCCGACGACTCCTGCGGCTCCCAGGCCGCCTCCGACGACTCCTGCGGCTGCAGCACCCGCATCATCCTCGCCAGCTGCAGCACCCGCATCATCCTCGCCAGCTGCACTCGGGCCTGCTTTGGCTGCAGTCCCCGCACCCTCGTCTGCTGCTTCCAAGCCTGCTGGGATTTCGGTGCTGAGGCGTCGTCCACCACGTCGATCACGGGCGTGGCCTCTGCGAGGTCATCCTCCTCGCCAGACACTCCCTCCTCCATGTCGGCCACGGATGTGGCCGTGCCCGGGTCGTCCGCCTCGCCGGGCACCTCATCCTGCGATGCGGCCACTAATGTGGCCTTTTCGAGGTCGCCCGCCAAAACTTTTTCGGCAGCGGCGTTCCATCCGCCGCCGCCACTTGACTTGTCCTCGGTGGATTCGGGGACACACGACTTGGCGACCCTCCACCGTGGCCTCCCTCCGCCCTCCCTTCGTTTGTGGACTCTGTTTTTGGGGAGGGGGTTCAAGTTGTTTCTTATTTGTTTTTGTTTTCTTTGAGACATCTGGAATCTGTCTTTTTGGGGGGGGGAATACTGTTGCGATCTGTGACTCAGATCTTCACATGTTTATTTTTCCATCTTTGTTTCATTCTCTTCTGACCCACTTACTTCCTGTTTAGTCCGTTACCATGGTTACACATTGATTTCACCTGCTCCTCGTTTTCTACACACCTGGTTCTCCTTGATTTCTCCCTATATAAGCTTTCCTCTTTTCTTTGTTCAGTCTCGGATCCTAATTTGCCCACGCGCAACAGTGACGACTCTCGACCTGCATCTTTGTATGTATATTCTCGCTAGCTTTTACGCTAAGCCATTTGTTGATTCCAGCTCACATGCTGAGGAATTGTTTTTCTGTTTTTGGTTTGCCTTCTCTTTACAGCAGTGTTTTTGTTCCTAGCCTTTTATTATTTAATAAATCCATTTATAACTTACCTTGTTGTGTTCATCGCTTCGACGCATCCACGGAAGAACCAATCCGGCATTACAATGCCACACAAGCGTCACAAAATCATTCCTCTCGCAGGATAAAAAGGGTGTCTTTCTCGCCATCTTAAGGTTTAACTTCAGTGTCAAAGTTGACACCCTTCTGGGTTTATGGCATCATTTTTCTACCATACAAGTGAGAGGCATGTTTTATAATCTAGAATGAACTTTTACCAACTCAGAGGCGATGCAGCAGTTTAGCATGTCAATAGCTTCATGATAGGCTAGTAATCTCTGTGATCTCAGTGCCACTAAAAGTAGTTTGCGTTACGGCTTATAATAACAGTATCACTAATACTTAGTTAATATTTAGGTCGCAACATATAAATGTGAGTATTGTTGGATGTTTTTGGATGTGTTTTTAGAGGGCTTATGGGCTCATTGGAGTATTTTTTAGCCGCCCCAAACTTGCCGCATTTTACGAGTTAGAATAAATAAAAACAAGAACAATTTATATGTTCTTGTCTCACAAGAGCGTTGTAAATGATAGGCAAAATAAAAAAAAAAAAAGAGCAGTTCCCCTTTTAACACACAAATAGTTCTTGGTTCTAATGGGTTAAAAACTCCCAAACTGGCCGTTTCACATTACAAGTGTTCACAATCAGGTTCTTCAGCTATTCATCCCCTCGTCATGTCTGACACAAACACACACAGCTGAACAATGGCCTCTCTCTCTCTCTCTCCCGCTCGCTCTCTTTCTCTTCTATCTACGAGAAGTTCCTGCAGCTTGGCCACAGATATTTGCACAAAGTCTCACTGCGGCCATCAGCCAGCGCAAAAAAATAAGTCACAAAAAGTGAGGAGCGAGGCATTCATGAATGTTGGAATGTACAGCCTACAGAGTGGCAGTGGAAATATCTGTGTGTGTTCGTGGGTGCGTGTGTGTGTGTGCATGCTTGTGAGTCTATGTGTATGTGTGTGTGAGTGAAATGAGTAACTTGAGGCAGAGTGTGGGACTTGTGTGTTTTTCTTTGCGTCTGTCATCACAGGCACTCAGTTCAAGCATACACACAATTGTGCATCTGAACACATACGCATGCACACACACACACGAAGAACAAGATGGGACTAGTAAAGAGGCATACGGCATTCATTTAACCTTTGAAAATCAACACATTGCTGTGTATTGGTTGCTGCATGGTTGCGTCTGTGTTGTTATGGTAAATGTTCAATATCAATAAACACACAAAGTCCCTGTAACTTAAAAGCTAATTTTATTGAGGGCCACATCGCAATTATGGCTGCCCTTAGAGCAGTGGTGTCCAAAGTGCGGCCCGCAGCTAATCGTTTACCGGCCCGCCACACATTCTGCAAAAATTGCAAAATTGATAGTATTGCAAAAATAAAAAAAAACATTTAAAAAAAAGTGGAATAAGGTGAAATCTAATGAGGAAAAAGTGGCAATGTTACCATGCAGGCAGTTTTTTTCTTCCTTTTGTCTTTGTTTTCTTTTTTTTTCCATTGCTCAAAAAAAAAGGACAAAGAAAATCAATGTTTTAATGAATTATTGAAAATTATCTCTTCAAATTTTTTTATGTGGAAAAAATATTGCATATGTTGTGTGGCTGCCATATAAAAACATCAACGTTTTGACAAAAGAGCATAAAACAAACAAAATAATAGTTCAAACTTAAAATCGACAGATATATCGGAAGTTGATCTTGAAATTTAAGTGTTAAAAGTAAAAAAATAAAGAAATAAAAATGTATCACTTTATGAGTGGGGAACCTTTCGGATCTCAAATATATTTAGTAGGATTTTATTTAACTTTTCACTGTGATTACTCAAAACTATTAAATAATTAAAATCAATGGTGTCCTGCATTATTGATCTTTGAGGGCTTTAATTGCTAAATAAAGGAATCAATAAAGTACTATCTATCTATCTATCTATATAAATACTGCATATTTCAGTTTTACTATAAAAAAAACAAAGTTGTCTTTGACAGAAAAGGCATAAAACCTTATCTACATATTTATCTATCTATCTATTTCCATCCATCCATCCATCATCTTCCGCTTATCCGAGGTCGGGTCGCGGGGGCAGCAGCCTAAGCAGGGCAGCCCAGACTTCCCTCTCTCCAGCCACTTTGTCTAGCTCTTCCCGGGGGATCCCGAGGCGTTCCCAGGCCAGCCGGGAGACATAGTCTTCCCAACGTGTCCTGGGTCTTCCCCGTGGCCTCCTACCAGCTGGACGTGCCCTAAAAACCTCCCTAGGGAGGCGTTCGGGTGGCATCCTGACCAGATGCCCGAACCACCTCATCTGGCTCCTCTCGATGTGGAGGAGCAGCGGCTTTACGTTGAGCCCCTCCCGGATGGCAGAGCTTCTCACCCTATCTCTAAGGGAGAGCCCCGCCACCCGGCGGGGGAAACTCATTTCGGCCGCTTCTACCCGTGATCTTATCCTTTCGGTCATGACCCAAAGCTCATGACCATAGGTGAGGATGGGAACGTAGATCGACCGGTAAATTGAGAGCTTTGCCTTCCGGCTCAGCTCCTTCTTCACCACAACGGATCGATACAACGTCCGCATTACTGAAGACACCGCACCGATCCGCCTGTCGATCTCACGATCCACTCTTCCCCCACTCGTGAACAAGACTCCTAGGTACTTGAATTCCTCCACTTGGGGCAGGGTCTCCTCCCCAACCCGGAGATGGCACTCCACCCTTTTCCGGGCGAGAACCATGGACTCGGACTTGGAGGTGCTGATTCTCATTCCGGTCGCTTTACACTCGGCTGCGAACCGATCCAGTGACAGCTGGAGATCCCGGCCAGATGAAGCCATCAGGACCACATCATCTGCAAAAAGCAGAGACCTAATCCCCTGGCCACCAAACCGGATCCCCTCAACGCCTTGGCTGCGCCTAGAAATTATGTCCATAAAAGTTATGAACAGAATCGGTGACAAAGGACAGCCTTGGCGGAGTCCAACCCTCACTGGAAACGTGTTCGACTTACTGCCAGCAATGCGAACCAAGCTCTGACACTGATCGTACAGGGAACGGACGGCCACAATAAGACAGTCTGGTACCCCATACTCTCTGAGCACTCCCCACAGGACTTCCCGAGGGACACGGTCGAATGCCTTCTCCAAGTCCACAAAGCACATGTTGACTGGTTGGGCAAACTCCCATGCACCCTCAAGAACCCTGCCGAGAGTATAGAGCTGGTCCACAGTTCCACGACCGGGACGAAAACCACACTGTTCCTCCTGAATCCGAGGTTCGACAATCCGGCGTAGCCTCCTCTCCAGTACACCTGAATAAACCTTACCGGGAAGGCTGAGGAGTGTGATCCCACAATAGTTGGAACACACCCTCCGGTCCCCCTTCTTAAAGAGAGGGACCACCATCCCGTTCTGCCAATCCAGAGGTACCGCCCCCGATGTCCACGCGATGCTGCAGAGTCTTGTCAACCAAGACAGCCCCACAGCATCCAGAGCCTTAAGGAACTCCGGGCGGGTCTCATCCACCCCCGGGGCCTTGCCGCCGAGGAGCTTTTTAACTACCTCAGCAACCTCAGCCCCAGAAATAGGAGAGCCCACCACAGATACCCCAGGCACCGCTTCCTCAAAGGAAGACGTGTTGGTGGGATTGAGGAGGTCTTCGAAGTATTCCCTCCACCGATCCACAACATCAGCAGTCAAAGTCAGCAGAACACCATCTGCACCATACACGGTGTTGATAGTGCACTGCTTCCCCTTCCTGAGGCGGCGTATAGTGGTCCAGAATCGCTTCGAAGCCGTCCGGAAGTCGTTTTCCATGGCTTCCCCAAACTCTTCCCATGTGCGAGTTTTTGCCTTCGCGACCGCTAAAACTGCACACCGCTTGGCCCGTCGGTACCCGTCCACTGCCTCCGGAGTCCTATGAGCCAACAGAACCCGGTAGGACTCCTTCTTAAGCTTGACGGCATCCCTCACTGCTGGTGTCCACCAACGGGTTCTGGGATTACCGCCACGACAGGCACCAACAACCTTGCGGCCACAGCTCCAATCAGCCGCCTCGACAATAGAGGTTCGGAACATGGTCCACTCGGACTCAATGTCCCACACCTCCCTCATGACATGTTCAAAGTTCTCCCGGAGGTGTGAAATGAAACTCTCTCTGACAGGAGACTCTGCCAGACGTTCCCAGCAGACCCTCACAATGCGCTTGGGCCTGCCAGGTCGGTCCGGCATCCTTCCCCCACCATCGCAGCCAACTCACCACCAGGTGGTGATCGGTAGAAAGCTCCGCCCCTCTCTTCACCCGAGTGTCCAGAACATGAGGCCGCAAATCCGATGACACAACTACAAAGTCGATCATGGAACTGCAGGCTAGGGTGTCCTGGTGCCAAGTGCACATATGGACACCCTTATGTTTGAACATGGTGTTTGTTATGGACAATCCGTGACGAGCACAAAAGTCCAATAACAAAACACCACTCGAGTTTAGATCCGGGCGACCATTCTTCCCAATCACGCCTCTCCAGGTTTCACTGTCGTTGCCAACATGAGCGTTGAAGTCCCCCAGTAGGACAAGGGAATCACCCGGGGGAGCACTTTCCAGTACTCCCTCGAGTGTACCCAAAAAGGCTGGGTATTCTGAACTGCTGTTTGGTGCGGAAGCACAAACAACAGTCAGGACCCGTCCCCCCACCCGAAGGCGAAGGGAAGCTACCCTCTCGTCCACTGGGTTGAACTCCAACGTGCAGGCTTTGAGCCGGGGGGCAACGAGAATTTCCACCCCAGCCCGTCGCCTCTCACTGCCGGCAACGCCAGAGTGGAAGAGGGTCCAGTCCCTCTCGAGAGAACTGGTTCCAGAGCCCTTGCTGTGCGTCGAGGTGAGTCCGACTATATCCAGCCGGAACTTCTCTACCTCGCGGACTAGCTCAGGCTCTTTCCCCCCCCCAGTGAGGTGACGTTCCACGTCCCGAGAGCCAGCTTCTGTAGCCTGAGGTCGTGACTTGTCCAGGGTGTACCCTGCCTTCCGCCCGAATGCAGCTGAAATAGCCTCCAGCACCCCCCGCGACCCCAAAAAGGACAAGCAGTAGAAAATGGATGGATGGATGGATGGGGTATTACATACACTGTTAATACCATCGTCACTTTCGATTGTGCATCATCTTTAATAAGTGAAGTATATTTATATAGCGCTTTTTCTCTAGTGACTCAAAGCGCTCTACATAGTAAAACCCAATTTTTATTTTTTACATTTAAAACCAGTGTGGGTGGCACTGGGATCAGGTGGGTAAAGTGTCTTGCCCAAGGACACAACGGCAGTGACTAGGATGACGGAAGCGGGGATCGAACCTGCAACCCTCAAGTTGCTGGCACGACCGCTCTACCAACCCAGCTATACCGCCCCAAGAAGAAGGATGGTTTCAAGTTAAAAATATTGGTCGCACCGGTAATAGTGGCTAAAGAGCTAATATGCTACGTGTGCTAGCAGCAGTATCAATCGGCAAACTCTGCTCACATTTTCCCTACCATTGCTTGGGTGGTAATTGTTCATATGATCAAAGACATTTGTTGTGTTTACATTCCTTTTAAATTGGCTTGATGTGGGAGAAAAGGTCCAGTTTGATCTGGAATGTTGTCACGGACATTGAGCGAGTTAATATGCTCACAACACTAAATTGGCCCTAGTGTGTGAATGTGAGTGTGAATGTTGTCTGTCTATCTGTGTTGGCCCTGCGATGAGGTGGCGACTTGTCCGGGGTGTACGCCGCCTTCCGCCCGATTGTAGCTGTGATAGGCGCCAGCGCCCCCCGCGACCCCAAAAGGGAATAAGCGGTAGAAAATGGATGGATGGATGGATGGAATATGCTCACAACTGATCACAACATATAATCACCCAGCTTTGCCGCATTTAATTTTATTTTTAGACTATAATGTGGGCCAATAAAAAAATTAACTGCTGACCATAAAAAGGCCTGTTGGGATACAGTTTTGACACCCCTGATTCGACAGAAAGAAATAAATAAATGATAAGGAAATAAATGTCGACACAGCATTACACAACAGATCACATGACAAATTTGCTGTCCGTGCATAACGAAGTCGCTTCTTATGTGATTTTGCTAATTGCAGCTACTACTATGGAAATGAAAAAAAGAGGATAGAAGCGAATAGGCGGGAAGGGAGTGTTTGATGTGGTGCACATCTCACCAGGGAGAGACTCACGCAGATTAATTAGCAAAATAATGAGAGATCACTGCAGCTTTATTTGATGTGGAGGAACGGGCCGTGTGGTCAGGAGGGAAAGCCTCAGAGAAACATTTCAAACAAGCAGAGCGGGACCTTGCCAGCAATTAGCATGTAAAAAGACAGCAGCCGTCAAGCACGTACTGGATCATCGTACCGCTGAGCGATGAACCAAGCGCGACCGTGGAGAGAACCCGGTGTCACAATTCATCAAGACATAAGTGACTTCAGAGTGGCTGAAAAGCTACGTGCATTGAAAGAGCATGCTTAATATCAAATATTCATATTCTGTTCACTGATAGCCAACATTTTCTACCCTCAACACCCTTAACATGATTGTTTAATGATGTTCAGTATATAAAATATTGTAACCCTTACATAATGCTCAACTGAAAAATGTAGCTATAGTAACCATGCTAGTTTGACTACGCTCATGATACAGACTTAAAGTTATAATAGACTGGATACGTAGATTTCCACAGATTATGTCTCACGACCTCAGCGGTATTTGATGTTCCAACTGTTTATTTGCCAGTTAGCAAATTGTCGTGATTTCAAAGCTCGCTGAATGGAAAAGTTGTGACGTACGTTGATTTTTAGCGCGATGTCTTTCATGATGATGGTTCAAACTTTAACAGTAGCGCATCCAATAATATACAGCAGGTTTTGCTACACATCTTAAAATGACGTATTAAACCAGTGGCTCCATGGAGCTTTTTAAAAAATTAATGAAAATAGAAAAAGATGAGGGGAAGAATATATTTTTGTTTTAATATGGTTTCTATAGAGGACAACATGACACAAACCTCCCTAATTGTTAGAAATCCCACTGTTGATATTAAACATGATTCTCTGATGAGAGTTTTTGGCGAGCGCCGTTTTATCTTACTAATTTTGGTGGTCCTTGAACTCACCGTAGTGTGTTTACATGTATAACTTTCTTCAAAGATGCCACGAAAAGACATATTTTATGCCCCTCCTTCTTTGTCTCATTTTGTTCACCAAAAGTTTTATACTGTGTGTGAATTCACAAAGGTAAGGTTTGTTAATGTTATTGATTTCTTGGAGTGCTAATCAAGCATATTTGGTCACTGTATGACTGCAATCTAATCGATGCTAACGATGCTAACATGCTATTTAGTGGGGCTGTGAATCTTTGGGTGTCCCACGATTCGATTCAATATCGATTCTTTGGTCACGATTCGATAATATGTCGATTTTTTTCGATTCGATTCGATTCTCGATTCAAAAACGATATTTTTCCAATTCAAAACGATTCTGTATTCATTCAATACATAGGATTTCAGCAGGATCTACCCCAGTCTGCTGACATGCTAGCAGAGTAGTAGATTTAAAAAAAAAAAAAAGCTTTTATAATTGTAAAGGACAATGTTTTATCAACTGATTGCAATAATGTAAATTTGTTTTAACTATTAAACAAACCAAAAATATGACTTATTTTATCTTTGTGAAAACATTGGACACAGTGTGTTGTCAAGCTTATGAGATGCGATGCAAGTGTAAGCCACTGTGACACTATTCTTTTTTAATATTTTTATAAATGTCTAATGATAATGTCAGTGAGGGATTTTTAATCACTGCTATGCTGAAATTATAATTAATATTGATACAGTTGTTGATAATATTTTATGTTGTTTCATTACTTCTGGTTTGTTCTGTGTCGTGTTTGTCTCCTCTCAATTGCTCTGTTTATTGCAGTTCTGAGTGTTTGTGGGTCAGGTTTGGTTTTGGAATTGGATTGCATTGTTATGGTATTGCTGTGTAGTGGTTTGTTGGATTAATAAAAAATAAATAAACAAATTTAAAAAATCGATTTTTAAAAAATGAGAATCGATTCTGAATCGCACAACATAAACGATTCGATTCATATTCGAATCGATTTTTCCCCCACGCCTCTACTATTTAGGCTAGCTGTAAGTATGTATTGCTACATTATGCCTCACTTATAGGTTAATTTGAGCTCATTTAATTTCTTAGGTCCTCTGTGTATTTAATGTATATCTGCATGTCTCATGACATATTACCTATATGTAATATTGCCTGCATTTCTGTTAGTTGTTTGTGTGCTGTTATAGACCACAGCAAACGTAAGCCCGCTTGCATAGATTGTTATAAATCCATTAGAAGACAGCCTGCCATTTCCTTTAACTTGGACTCACACATCTATACCTTTGGCCAGTCTAAGCTTGTAATTTAGAGGAGTTATCTCACCCTCTGTGAAGTCTGCGTTTTACTTTTGTTTTCCAATGTTGTAAAAATGGGTAGAATAATTATTGCATTTCAACATTTCAGTCAACAAATATTTGTGTCAGCCTGAAACACAGTCATTTTGATAGTAGGCTATTATAGCTAGTATAGACACTTACATCATGTGTTGCCTTCATTATCCATCCATCCATCCATTTTCTACCGCTTACTCCCTTCTGGGGTCGCGGGGGGCGCTGGCGCCTATCTCAGCTACAATCGGGCGGAAGGCGGGGTACACCCTGGACAAGTCGCCACCTCATCGCAGGGCCAACACAGATAGACAGACAACATTCACACTCACATTCACACACTCGGGCCAATTTAGTGTTGCCCATCAACCTATCCCCAGGTGCATGTCTTTGGAAGTGGGAGGAAGCCGGAGTACCCGGAGGGAACCCACGCATTCACGGGGAGAACATGCAAACTCCCGAGCCTGGATTTGAACCCAGGACTGCAGGAACTTCGTATTGTGAGGCAGACGCACTAACCCCTCTGCCACCGTGAAGCCTGCCTTCATTATATCACTTATAAAAGGCTTTTGATTTTTTGCAGCTCCAAACAGAATTTTTTTGTGTGTGTTTTTGGTACAATATGGCTCTTTCAACATTTTGGGTTGCCGACCCCTGCCTTAAACTCTGAGACTTTAAATGTGTGGACATGGTTTCTGCAGAGTTGCTGCAATATACTGCACATTAAAGCAGTGGTATGTGGGCGCAGTGATCTGTGGAGGCAACTAGCGGAGTTGTGTATTAATGCACACTTTTGAAAGTGTACATTTTTTGCCTTGCATTTATTTAAAAAAAAAAAAGAAGATTATGACGAGCATAAAAATTTTAGTTTATTTCAATTATTCTCTAAAATACGCTTTGAGGCTATAGAGTGTGTTTTATCTGATTACTTGATTAATCGGACAAACTGATCAATGCTCGATTGTTAAAATATTAAATAAATACAGCTGTACCTTGATGTATGTGATATTTTTTGTTACGTTATATTTGTAAAAGGTGGATAAGTGTCTTGGAGACACACACAAAACTACACAGCTCATTAGCGTCCCTTGCCACATCGCGCTTCAAATATTGCGGCTTCACAACATTGCAGATTTATTGTTTTTTATATTCTAACACGAAATAAACCAAAATTGACTTGATTTGTACTTGGTACCCTGCCCCCCAAAAGCAATAAAAGCTAAACTTTTGCACAGTACTGTACGTTCTTGTGCTGTATTTCGATGAAGATCTTGATCACATTCTCTTAATACCAATTACAATTTTCTGATCTTAAAGGATTAACTTAATGTGTTCCACACATCTGTTTCATGTACGCTTAAGTATCAGAAGCAACATGTAGAGATGTAATCACACGGTGCGCGCGAGTCATCATAGTGAAATGTATACTGCTGTAGGCTCGGCAACACCGCTGCAGATTTGATGATAACAGCTGTTCAGGGAACTTGCACAATGACACACAGATGAAGACAGAAAGATTGACAAGCCTGTTCTGCATGGGTCTACACTTTCGATGTACACTTCACAGCATAGTGTCGCAAAGAAGGTGCCACGCAAAATGTTTGATTTGGACGGTGCACTAGCTATCACCTCAGTGCTGCCTTGTTCTTTTTGCAGCTCCATCCCCACAGGGAGGCCTGCAATGTGGCTACAATTATGCAGCTGGCCGGGACTTGACTTCAGACTGACTGCAGCAGGCAAATGTAGGAGCAACACTCAGGTTGGTGTCAGTTACACTTACATACCGTACACGTGTCTATTTATAACCGGGACAGTGAATATTGGACAATTTTAGGCTTGCAGTCACAATGAGCATGGCTTTTGGCATAGGACTGACGAAAAAAGCAGATAGTGTATCCTTACTGTGCATGTATGCTTATTGTGTGCATAACCATTATTGTGAAAAATGTGTGTGTGTGTTATTAATATATATACACTTATGTCACCCTGGACATAAACTTTTTGAACTGATGCCCTCAGGCAGGAGATACAGGACAATAAAATGCCAGACAAACCGTTTTAAAAACACTTTTTACCCGAGAGCAATAGTGTCGCTGAACACAAGATGACAAAAATGACTCTGCATGTGAGATGTATGCTTGGTATTTTTATGTATTTTTTATGTATTTTTATCTATTTATCTATGATCTTATGTTTTTATGTAGGATTTTGCACTAAATTAGTTTGCATACAATTTTGTTTTACAATGTATAATGACAATAAAGATCTATTCTATTCTATATTACATATACGTATATACACACATATATCGGTACACATAAATATATATACACACACACACATATATATATATATATATATATATATATATATATCTACACTATATTGCCATAAGTATTTGTCCACCCATCCAAATGATGACAATCAGGTGTCCTAATCACTTGGCCCTGTGTATAAAATCAAGCACTTAGGCATGAAGACGGTTTCTACAAACATTTATGAAGGAATGGGGCGCTCTCAGTGAATTCCAGCGTGGAACTGTCATAGGATACCACCTTTGCAACAAATCCAGTCGCGAAATGTCTTTGCTCCTAAACATTCCAAAGTCAACTTTATTAATAGAAAAGTGGAAAGTTTGGGAACAACAGCAACTCAGCCACGAAGTGGTAGGCCACGTAACTGACAGAGAGGGTTCAGTGGATGCTGAGGCGTATATTGCAAAGACTTTCTGCACAGTTAGTTGCTACAGAGCTCCAAACTTCATGTGACCTTTCCAATTAGCCCACATACAGTACGCAGAGAGCTTCATGGAATTGGTTTCCATGGCCGAGCATCTGCATCTAAGGCATACATCACCAAGTCCAATGCAAAGCGTTGGATGCAGTGGTGTAAAGCACATTGCCAGTTGACTCTAGAGCAGTGGAGACACCTTCTCTGGACTGATGAATCACGCTTTTCCATCTGGCAATCTGATGGACCAGTCTGGGTTTGGAGGTTGCCAGGAGAACGCTACATTTTGCACTGCATTGTGCAGAGTGTGGAATTTAGTGGAGGAGGAATTATGGTGTGGGGTTGTCTTTCAGGACTTGGGCTTGTGTTTTTTTATTTTCATGACTATTTACATTGTAGATTGTCACTGAAGGCATGAAAACTATCAATCAACACATGTACTTAACAAAAAAAAATGAAATAACTGAAAACATGTTTCATCATTATCATCATCATCATCATCATTTATTTGTATTCCTTTCATGAAAATGCATATATACAAGCCATGTACAGTTGACAATCTCAATGTTTTTTGTTTCTTATACATTTCCATGATCCGAAAGGAGCAGATGGAAGAATACTTGTATATTCTAGTTTCTTCAAAATAGCCACCCTTTGCTCTGAATACTGCTTTGCACACTCTTGGCATTCTCTCGATGAGCGTCAAACACACCTGTGAAGTGAAAACCATTTCAGGTGACTACCTCTTGAAGCTCATCGAGAGAATGCCAAGAGTGTGTGAAAAAGTAATCAGACTATTTTTAAGAAACTAGAATAACTCCACATGTGTTCATTCATAGTTTTGATGCCTTCAGTGACAATCAATCTACAATGTAAGTTGTCATGAAAATAAAGAAAATGCATTGAATGAGGTGTGTCCAAAGTTTTGGGCTATATATATATATATATATATATATATATATATATATATATATATATATATATATGTATATATATATATATATATATATATATATATACACATGTATATATATATGTATATATATATGTGTGTTTATACATATATATATGTATATATGTGTATATATATATATATATATATATATATATATATATGTATATATATGTGTGTGTATACATATATATACAGTATATATGTATATATGTATACATATATATATATGTATGTATACATATATACACATATGCATACATATATACATACATATAAACATACATATATACACGTACATATATACACGTACATATATACATACATACATAAACATACATGTACATACGTACATATATACGTATATATACAGTGTATGTATACAGTGTATACATGTATGTAAATATTTATATATATACATTTATATATGTATATTATATATATATATATATATATATATATATATATATATATATGCACAGAGTATATATGTATATTTTATGTCCTCCAATCAACACACAAAGTCGCTCTTTTCTTATATATTAGCGAAGTCATTTATAAAACACAGAACACAACAGCTAAGCATACAGTACTAAGCACACAAGCAAGACACACACAATAAGTGTCCGTAATTGAACAATATTGCAGTCTAAAACACGACATTTATCAATATAATCAAGTACCGAATAATAAAAAATACCAAAAACTATATTCCACATTATCCAGTAACAAACATGTCCGCGTCATTCAACTTCTTGTGTCATAAGCTTAAATAAATGAATTATTGTGACCACTGGGTGTCGCAAAAAAAAATTAACAGGCTACCTCAAAATCAAAAATCTGCCATAAGATTAGTGTTTTTCATAACTACCATTACTCTCTTGACTAATTTACTTGATTAAACCTTTACTAACATCCCACACAACAATATAATAAAAATATGCACTTTTATGCTGTAAGGTTAGTGTTTTTCTGTCGACAGTATCAATATTTTGGAATTTGAATTTAATCATGATTAATCAGAGGTGATTTACTTGCTTGCATAATTAAATTAGCATAAAGAAGACCCCAATATTTGTACAAAAATGCTAGTTTTTTGTCAGAATGTCATCCAGGGGTGTGTTTTAATGTTTTACTTGAATGCATATCATTTATTTGCACAAAATTTGGTAAAAGCTTAATCTTATTGGGGCTGTATTTTGGAGTGAAATTTGCCAGCGATCACAACGGTCAAAGTCTCTTCACTCATTTTTGTACTGAGAAAGTACAGCGGTTAAGGTAGAAGGTCAAACTAAATGGCATGATTATTCTAAGTGTGTACATGATTAATGCAATAATTATTTTGTAATTAATCACACAAGTTAATACATTAATATTTACAGCTATATATAAATGTATATGCGACTCCGAGAGGGACAGGCGGTAGAAAATGGATGGATGGATGGGTGTATGTGTATATATATATATATATATATATATATATATATATATATATATATATATATATATATATATATATATATATATATATATATATATATATATATATATATATATATATATATATATATATATATATATATATATATATATATATATATATATATATATATATATATATATATATATATATATATATATATATATATATATACCGCTTGTCCCTTTTGGGATCACGGGGGGTGCTGGAGCCTATTTCAGCTGCATTCGGCCGGAAGGCGGCATACACACTGGACAAGTCGCCACGTCATCAAAGGGTCAACACAGATAGACAACATTCACACTCACATTCACACACTAGGGCTAATTTAGTGTTGCCAATCAACCTATCCCTAGGTGCATGTTTTTGGAGGTGGGAGGAATATATATATATATATATATATATATATATATATATATATATATATATATATATATATATATATATATATATATATATATATATATATATTGTATTGGGCGTCTTTTTTAAGTTAATTTCAATTAAAGTAATATCCTTTACCTTTTTTTAATGGCACCTGTATGGTGCCATTAAAAAAGTATACACCTTTTTAATGGCACCATACAGTGTCCTGAAAGTGTCTTTACGATTAAAAAATGTATTACAACACCAATTGATGATGTCGACTAGGTTTTTCCGTAATTGTTAAAGGTTGTCAAATTGCATTAATGAGGAACCCTTTGTAAAATAAACCCATAAAAATGTCACCTCCTCCTCACCTCCTCAAAAAAGGGCACACGATGTATGAATGGTAGTAGTTTATTGAAACAAAATAGGATTAACAGACTTGGCAAATCTACAGGTTGAGGTATGGAAGACATGTCACGTCCGTCGCTTTGTGGCCGACATAAAAAATATATGGTAAGAAATCAAGCGGTGTTTTGATGTACATTGTGCAACTAATAGTGTTCATGTAGAAGCGTAATAAATCAATATAAGATTTCTCATTTTCACAGATGTGTTCTTGAATTTGATCAATTTAATTTAATAAATAAGTTCGCTTGTAGGTAATGTGTCCAGACTTTTGGTACTCCCTCAATGAGCAGTACTACATACCAATAGTTTACTGTTAAAATTTAAATATTACTTTTGTCCTTTATGCTTTGATTCTGTTTTTGTACTCAAGCGGAACAGTTGTACCTCAATCAAGTTTAAATAGTCCAGCAAGCAACGTGGGACTTTTCCACTTGGCAGTTGACCTTGGTACTTGTCAAAGTGCAACAGCAACCCCTGTAGTTCAAAAAAGGAACTCTTCATGATTTGCCATGAAGGCGGCCATTGGCCTTCACTCTGTGTCATGTGCAAGGCCGTGTAATTGACATGAATCACAAAACAACATTTATCATATTTAGGATAATTCTTTATAGAATTTGTGTTGAAAAATACACTGTAGGCTTTTTGTGAGGGGATAATAACTGCAAATGCCTTATAATCAGGAAATGTGATATTTCATCACTGCACAAAAGCCTTTTATCCAAATGACCATGTATCTTTTTCATTTTATACACTGAGCTTTACACAGTCCTCGACATTTGTGTGGCCTTCACGTACTGTGTGCTTACTATAGTACTTGCAGTATCTAATTAAATACCCACATTTTAGTCACCATTATACAGTATCTTCCCAAGTAGACATTCGACAGCAATTCAACATGGATACACTTTGGAGTAATCAGTGTATAGCTTGTATAACAGCATATATTTACTATCCACTAAAAAAGACAGCTATTAAGTCAGATACATGTTAAACCTCACTAACCAGCAACTCCCCAGCACTCATGCACGACAGTAGCAACAATTATCTTAACACTCACTTGTGCTGCCAGCGATTTGGTACTTTTCCTGCAATACAAGCGGCAGTCTGACTACTTTAAACATATAAGTACGTTTACTAGGTTTTCTATTGTATACCTTGGCAAAATATGAGAATAAGGTTGCTGAAAAGGGATGAAGTGCTGAAGACAAAATGGGGATGTTGTACCTGGGCTTTATCAACTTATATTGTAGATATGCTGTTCACATTTGTAAAAAATTCAAAAATCTTATTAATGTTTTTTACTTTTCTAAAAAAGCTGGTTTTACTAAAACCATTTAATAATTGTTATGTTATTACATTTTTTAGTGTGTGTTAGTGTTGTCCCGATACCAATATTTTGGTACCGGTATCAAAATTATTTCTATACTTTTTGGTACTTTTTGATACTTTCCTAAATAAAAGGGATCACAAAGAATTGCATTATTGGCTTTATTTTAACAACAAAAATTAAGGGTACATTAAACATATGTGTCTTATTGCAAGTTTGTACTTGAATAAAATAGTGAACATAAAAGAGGACTTATCTTTTATTAGTAACAAATGCTCCTAATTTAGTTGCTGACATATGCAGTAACATAGTGTCATTTATCATTCTATTATTTTGTCAAAATTATTAAAGGGAAGTGGTAGAAAATGTATTATTGATGTACTTGTTCATCCATCCATCCGTTTTCTACCGCTTATTCCCTTTCGGGGTCGCGGGGGGCACTGGCGCCTATCTCAGCTACAATCGGGCGGAAGGCGGGGTACACCCTGGTCAAGTCGCCACCTCATTGCAGGGCCAACACAGATAGACAGACAACATTCACACTCACATTCACACACTAGGGCTAATTTAGTGTTGCCAATCAACCTATCCCCAGGTGCATGTCTTTGGAAGTGGGAGGAAGCCGGAGTACCCGGAGGGAACCCACACATTCACGGGGAGAACATGCAAACTCCACACAGACAGATTCCGAGCCTGGATTTGAACCCAGGACTGCAGGAACTTCGTATTGTGAGGCAGACGCACTAACCCCTCTGCCAGTACTTGTTCATTTACTGATAATATCTGCTTATTTTCTCTTTTAACATGTTCTGTCTACACTTCTGTTAGAATGTAATAATCATGTATTTTTTTGTTATTTGGATACTTAACATTAGTTTTGGATGATACCACAAATTTGGGTATCAATCCGATACCAAGTAGGTACAGGATCATACATTGGTCATATTCAAAGTCCTCATGTGTCCAGGGACATATTCCCTGAGTTTATAAACATAATATAAATAAATAAAAAACAAAAGAAGATGTGATGCCAAAAAATATTGACATAATCATAACAGTATCAACTAGATATGTTCCAATAATTCATATCATTACAGTGGATGTTAGGTGTAGATCCACCAATGGTGTTTGTTTACATTTTGACGCCGGTGAGCTACGGTGTGTAGTGAAGCATGTTTAGCTTTTCCTGGTCCTGCAGGGATGATACTCGTAAGAAACTTACTTTACTTGTCGCCATGGAGGCGAGGATTAGTGATTTAGAAATACCTAAAACACTGCCAACTGGGGCTGGACTTTAGACGCAAGCTAGCTAACCATGTCTTAAAGCACCTCTCTCTGAGGACATTTCAGTGTTTATAACTTCACCTTTATCGTTAGTTTTAAAGCCAAAACGCGTCTGGTCTCCCTTTTCTGTCTACACACTGTGTCTGTATGTAAGTACTCTGTGATTGTGCGCTGCCAAACATGCTCGTCTGCTCGTAAACCAGCAATGACACAATGTGACGGCGACAGGAACGCGAGGGGTGCCGGACCGATACTTTTCAGAGCAGTACCGAATATGATTCATTAGTATCGCGGTACTATACTAAAACCGGTATGAACATACCAAGTGTGTGGGCGTTGACATTGGAGTTAAGGTGGGATTGGAGCCCAGAATTTAGTTTGACACCCTTGGCTGAAGTACACTTAAATGTACCTAAATGAGGTGCCAGAATGCACAAGCAATCAGCTGATGTCGCTCGTTCCAGCATCTCATTGGCTAAATATACACATGAAAGCCAACATTTTTGATTTTACTTACACAATGCCGCCATCTCCTTAGGAAGGTCCGCCCCAAAGCGACCAAACAGGTTGCTGCTGGCCAGCAGGTCAAAGGGCGAGTGGCTCCTCAAAGAGCTGAAGGGGAAGGGGTACATGGTGCGAGAGAAGCCGGCCATGTGACGCAGCTGGTGCTCCCTGTTGGTTGCCATGGTGTCACAAAGAAGCGGACGTTTCTCGATAGCTGAAGCCGAGAGGGGCTGGTGCCATTCAGCCCCTCTCTGGTTGGGATGCAGGGAGGCTGGAGGGATGCTGAGGACGGCCCGCCTTTCGACGTCTGTAGAGGATGGAAGAGGAAGAGCATTTAGACGTAAGAAGCGGAGGACAGTGACCGTTGAAAGCACATAGTAAGTCAGAGAGAAAACACAGCAATGGCTTCTCTTCTGCCATCTGTGTAGTGATTTCAAACAAGTCCATATGATTTCAGTCAGCACAACTGTATAATGAAGGCTCCCACTGTTCCCCCTGCCAGCCCGCCATCAACACGGGTAAAATCAACCCTTCGCTTAGAACAGCACGCACAGGAAGTGTTTTTTGCTTTGCCGTGGCGTCCCACCTTTTTTCTGTCTTTTTGGACTCCCGCTGTGCCTCAATGACCCGGTGGAAAAGTTATACGAGGGCTGCCCCCTCTCGGTTCTTCCTCACCCCCCTTTTTAGTCATTTCACGAGTGGGCGGGGCTTAAGTCCTCGTGGTAGAGCTGTGGTAAAAGCAACTCAGCCAAAGAATGTCTTGTTGTTTTGGGCCTGCTTCAGCATGCGAGTCAAACACTCGCACACACTGGTGGAGATCTGAATATACAAATGTCTTCCACTGAAGTAAAAGAGCTTTTTTTTTTTTTTTTTTACTGATTCAGCAGAAAAAACATCTTAAAATAGGAAGAGTGGAATACAAAAAAGTGACTTTTGGAGTGACTGAAGCAGGTGAACACATACCAGCTTTAATGTGAACTCTTCCACATGTGGAGGAAAAACACACACACGTACACACCAGAGGTCCGAGGTGTAGCTGTTAATGCGATGTACTTCACGTCTTTGTTGTAAAAACGTCTCGCAGTCTTCACATTTTTAAAGACATAACGGCACCGCTGCTGTCCAAAAACAACGCATCACTTACTCTGAACAATCCACAAAACCTCCGTTTGGAAAGTTTTTATAGGACTCATTCCTGTGACAGAAAGTACATCCAGTGTATACAATCCTCCACGTCCATTGCTTCTTTAAAGGGGAACATTATCACTAGACCTATGTAAGCGTCAATATATACCTTGATGTTGCAGAAAAAAGACCATATATTTTTTTAACCGATTTCCGAACTCTAAATGGGTGAATTTTGGCGAATTAAACGCCTTTCTATTTATCGCTCTCGGAGCGATGACGTCAGAACGTGACGTCACCTAGGTAATAAAGCAGCCATTTTCATTTTCTCGAACACATAACAAACACCGCGTCTCAGCTCTGTTATTGTCCGTTTTTTCGACTATTTTCTGGAACCTTGGAGACATCATGCCTCGTCGGTGTGTTGTCGGAGGGTGTAACAACACTAACAGGGAGGGATTCAAGTTGCACCACTGGCCCAAAGATGCGAAAGTGGCAAGAAATTGGATGAAATTTGTTCAAAATACGAGGGTTTGGGGAAAGCCGACGAAATGGTCAGTTGTTTGTTCCGCACACTTTACCGACGAAAGCTATGCTACTACAGAGATGGCAAGATTGTGTGGATATCCTGCGACACTCAAAGCCGATGCATTTCCAACAATAAAGTCAAAGAAATCTGCCGCCCGACCCCCATTGAATGTGCCGGAGTGTCTGCACATTTTACCGGCAGTGCAAAGGCAGACATGGCACAGAGATGTATGGATAACCTGCAGATGCATTTCCAACGATAAAGTCAACTAAATCACAAAGGTGAGTTTTGTTGATGTTATTGACTTATGTGTTAATCAGACATATTTGGTCGCGGCATGACTGCCAGCTAATCGATGCTAACATGCTATTTAGATGTGAAACTTCCGGTTGTTGGTCTGCACATTTTACCGGCGATGCTAAGGCAAACATGGCCAAATAGCGTCAATAGCTATTCGCTCAATAGCTTCAGTTTCTTCTTCAATTTCGTTTTCGCTATATGCCTCCATACTCCAACCATCCGTTTCAATACATGCGTAATCTGTTGAATCGCTTAGGCCGCTGAAATCCGAGTCTGAATCTGAGCTAATGTCACTATATCTTGCTATGCTATCCGTATTGACATCACTGGATGATGTCACAGGAAAATGGACGATGGCTTCACAGATAGCGAAAATCAGGCACTTTAAAGCTTTTTTTAGGGATATTCCGGGATTGGTAAAATTTTGAAAATAACTTCAAAAAATAAAATAAGCCACTGGGAACTGATTTTTATTGGTTTTAACCCTTCTGAAATTGTGATAATGTTCCCCTTTAAAGTCCAGGTACAAACCTCAAAAAATGGTGAAAGCTTCCAAAGGGATGTTCCAATATATGCTGCCAATACTGATCATTCATTAGTGACACAACACTGATACCATTCACATGTATGCACTGAACATGTATTTATGGTTAGCACTATTGACAGTTTAATGATATCAAAACTTTAAACTTATTCTCCTTTATTGTATACAATGTTTTGAATATAAAGTACACAATAACTCAAAAACTGTCATGATCCGCCTCCCGGATCATAGATAGTTTTTGTTCTTGAGTGCTTTTTGTGTGCTTCCCTGATTATTTTTGGACTCTTCCAATCCCTGGTTTTTGCACTTCCTTGTTTTGTCTGGTTACCTTGGTTTCACAATTGTCCCACCTGCTCTGGTTTTTACGCACACCTGGTTTTCATTGATTGCTTGAGTATTTAAGCCTACCTTCTACCTCAGTTCTGTCTGGATGGTTTGTTTGCTCCACGCAACATACACGTATATCTTTGATGTCTTTTCTAGTGCTAAGTCTCACCTTAGCTTCTCGTGTGCTCGGCACGCTTATTTTGGACTCTTTGGACTCTGCTAAGTTTTAGCTTAGCTTACCGTGCCTTCGGCACGCCTTTTCTTTGCCTGTTTTGCACCAGTGTTCTTTTATTTTTGTATTAAATCAAGTCCTACCTGCAATTCCTGCTTGTCTTGGTCCTCGTGCATCTTGGGGTGACTCAATGTAACTTATTCCCTTTCGGGGTCGCGGGGGGCGCTGGCGCCTATCTCAGCTACAATTGGGCGGAAGGCAGGGTACACCCTGGACAAGTCGCCACCTCATCGCAGGGCCAACACAGATAGACAGACAACATTCACACTCACATTCACACACTAGGGCCAATTTAGTGTTGCCAATCAACCAATCCCCAGGTGCATGTCTTTGGAGGTGGGAGGAAGCCGGAGTACCCGGAGGGAACCCACGCATTCACGGGGAGAACATGCAAACTCCACACAGAAAGATCCCGAGCCTGGATTTGAACCTAGGACTGCAGGAACTTCGTATTGTGAGGCAGACGCACTAACCCCTCTGCCACCGTGAAGCCAGGGTAAAACCAATTAAAACAATAAATAGAAATCAAAATTTAAAAAACACAGAGGACCACACAACTCACGTAGTGTTAAAAGCCAAAGAATAAAAGTGGGTCTTAAGACGAGACTTAAAACACTCCACTGTGAGAGCAGTTCTAACATGGAAGGGCAGAGTGTTCCGGAGCTTTGGGCCGACCACAGAGAAGGTCCTGTCTTATATTCGCGGTCTAGTCTTGGATTCTATCTTGTACTGAGGTTCAGCAAGCTTTTCTTACCATCACTCACACAAGATCCACTGGAAAGAAGTGTGCTGACATACGCAGTACCATATTGTGCCATTTTCCATTCTATTATTTTGTCTAAATTATTAACGACAAGTGGTAGAAAATGTATTACAGGATCATACATTGGTCCTATTCAAAGTCCTCATGTGCCCAGGGATTTATTTCCTGAGTTTATTAACATAATATAAATCTGTTGTGATGCCAAAAATATCGATATAATCATAGTAGTATCTACTGTTAGGTGTAGAGCCACCAACGGTGGGGGGCCGGTATTTTTTAAAGGCGGTATAGTCCCGAATATGATTCATTAGTATCGCAGTACTATACAAATACCAGTATACAAGTATACGACCCTAATAATGAGTGATACATACAGTGATTACAAATACATTGGAGGAAGCCACCACGGATGACATACTTCACACAAAGGTCACAATTTCTCTGTGATTGTTAGTCCAAAGCTATATGAAGATTTTGGCAAAATGAGAAAGACTAAGACAAGATATTTAATGTGCGAACTGACAAACTTGTTTTTTTTTTGCAAATAATAACTTTGAATTTCATGGCAGCAACACATTGCAAAAAAGTTGGCACACGGGCATTTTTACCACTGTGTTACATGGCCTTTCCTTTTGACAACACTCAGTAAACATTTGGGAACTGAGGAGACCAAATTTTGAAGCTTTTCATGTGGAATTATTTTCCATTATTGCTTGATGTACAGCTTAAGTTGTTCAACATTCCAGGGTCTCCATTGTGGTATTTTACGCTTCATAATCAATCAATCAATCAATCAATGTTTATTTTTATAGCCTTAAATCACAAGTGTCTCAAAAGGCTGCACAAACCACTACGACATCCTCGGAAGAACCCACATAAGGGCAAGGAAAACTCACACCCAGTGGGACGTCGGTGACAATGATGACTATGAGAACCTTGGAGAGGACCACATATGAGGGCAACCCCCCCATTATTGTGAGAAATCATTAAGATGATCAGTGTTTCCACAAATATCAATACCATTAATTATTAATAATAAAGAGTTAAAGGTTAATTGAGCAAATTAACTATTTCTGGCAATTTATTTAAGTGTGTATCAAACTGGTAGCCCTTCGCATTAATCAGTACCCAAGAAGTAGCTCTTGGTTTCAAAAAGGTTGCCGACCCCTGTTCTAAATGATAATTTTTCCAACCAAGATTAGTCTTCTAAACATGAAATAACACCCATATGGTTACCTTGCACTAAGTTAGAACACCGCAAAAACAGGCATGAGTTGTTCTGCCAAAAGTTGGTCAATTTGACGGTCGCATCTGCTAACATTAGCCGTAATATTCATATTGGGTCAATAATGCGCCACACATTTTCAATGGGATACATGTCTGGACTACAGGCAGGCCAGTCTAGTACCCGCACTCTTACTACAAAGCCACGCTGTTGTAACACATGCAGAATGTGACTTGGCATTGTCTTCTTGAAATAAGTGGGGGGCGTCCATGAAAAAGACATTGATTGGATGGCAAGATACTTTGCTCCACAACCTAGTTGTACCCAAAGATGATGTATTTTAAGTTGCTGCATTATATCTGTACACTTTTCAAACTGATATGCACATACGTAAATATATATAAATAACATTTTATATGTAATTATGTTGCATGTTTTTTGGGGGGAGCAAAAACCACTCGGGAAAGCATCATAGGTCATGAGCATTAATAACAGTCATTGGTAATGTGAGAATGACAAATTACGGTTGTCATTACAGTAAAAGTATTTTGCTGTTTCTTCCCCAGCACTTTCTCTCACACACACAAATGCGCACACACACCCACACAAAGTCAGCACAGTCAATGTTGTTTTTAAAGTCATATTTCCCATATTGACATATTTCTGTAACTGCTCGGCTCCGCTGCGGTTTTTCTTCACCGCGAGGGCCAGTTGGGGAGAGTCCCTGCAAACTATTTTCCACAAAGAACTTTACTGTTTGACGATCAAAGAATGTCAAACACCGGGTTGGACCAAGTGGGCAGTCATTTAAATGCACATGTGTGGAATGCCACATTGGACAAACAATAACATGCACATGCCAGCGTGAAAGCGGGGACGCCGACACATGCAAGCGCCAACATGCACGCGTGTAGAAGTCCATGCACGCAGATGCTCTACGAATTTAACCGCTTGACGTCAAGGGCACTTATTTCCCGCCCCCTAGAGTTGGAACACTTAAAAACGTAGTATAATGTGGCTTCTTTGTTCAGAACTATTTTTTCCCCCATTACACGCTGGTTGAAAAACATAAAGAGTCGAGGGACGCCAAGAGAAACAAGTCAAATGGAGTAAATGAAGCCACTTTCAGCACAAGAGAAATTCATACATGAATATTGATTAAATCGTCAAATAATTTATAAGGCAGGGAAGGGTGTTCAAACTACAGCACGCGGCGTCTTTAATTTGGCCTACGAGACATCATGAGTTCGAATAGAGACCTCGCCCACATGGGGTGCTTTCAAATGAATTTTAAATATCAACGACAATCAGCATTTACCTATATGACCCAATCCATACAACTTTCCCTTGTCATGGCGCAAAGAAAGTGCAACCAACACAAAAAGTCAACACACCTGGTCACACATGACATACCCTGCTCACTGATTTTTGTGGATACTACGAAAAACAGCCAAGCACCATAAAACATTTTAAATTATTTCTGATTGAATACAAAACTTAAAGGAGTTTGTCAGTAAACTAGATAGGAGCTGAACTTTCACATACTCTTAATATCTTAGTATATATACATATATATATATATATATATATATATATATATATATATATATATATATATGTATATATATATAATTAAAATGTTACAAAAATTAGATCTGTTCTCCTAAACCACTAGTTCAGTGGTTCTCAAATGGGGGTACGTGTACCCCTGGGGGTACTTGAAGGTATGCCAAAGGGTACGTGAGATTTTAAAAAAAATATTCTAAAAATAGCAACAATTCAAAAATCATAAATTCATATATTTATTGAATAATACTTCAACAAAATATGAATGTAAGTTCATAAACTGTGAAAAAAAAATACAACAATGCAATATTCAGTGTTGACAGCTAGATTTTTAGTGGACATGTTCCATGAATATTGATGTTAAATATTTCTTATTTTGTGAAGAAATGTTTAGAATAAGTTCATGAATCCAGATGGATCTCTATTACAATCCCCAAAGAGGGCACTTTATGTTGATGTTTACTTCTATGTGTAGAAATCTTTATTTATAATTGAATCACTTGTTTATTTTTTTTTTCCAAATAGTTCAAGAAAGACCACTAGAAATGAGCAATATTTTTCACTGTTATACAATTTAATAAATCAGAAACTGATGACATAGTGCTGTATTTTACTTCTTTATCTCTTTTTTTTCAACCAAAAATGCTTTGCTCTTATTAGGGGGTACTTAAATTAAAAACAATTTCACAGGGGGTACATCACTGAAAAAAGATTGAGAACCACTGCACTAAATAAATAAATGATAAACGGGTTGTACTTGTGTAGCGCTTTTCTACCTTCAAGGTGGGGATTGAATCAGGGACCCTCGGGTTGCTCACAACTACTCTCCCACTGCGCCACACCGTCCCACGAGTTAATACGATCCAATTTAAGATGTCGTGCAAGCTACACATGTTCACAAAGTACTACAAACTTATTGAAAATGAGGTACCATTCATCTCATTAAGTGAATCCTAACTGACTTAAGTTTTTATGAAGAGAACTGTTGTGTTAGGAATGAATGGATGCATGCACATTCTGTACAAATTAACAACAGGAAGTGAACATATGTGTTAGTAATTGCAATGAAGTAGAAAAAGCGAGGGATTAAATAAGCTTTGCTTCTTCCTACTCCTTTTTGGACATGTAAAAAAAAAAAAAAGTAAAATATGTGATGTATCATATTGAAACTGTATACATGTTCGAAATAAACTTCTACCAAACCAAACTGATGATAAATTGAAAAATTTTACTTCGAGCCCCCCAGCACCCCACGCGATCCCAAAAGGAACAAGCGGTAGGAAATGGATGGAACTTTGAGCCCTTTCGGCCTAACGTTCATGTTTTTGGACTGTAACAAGAAGCCATCGTGTCCGCTAGGAACTTTCATTTAGTAAAACAAAAACAATAATTGACATTGTTCAGATTGTCTGCATGGTTGCACTTTCCTTACGAAAAAATTGCGCGGTACCAAAGCCATTTTCAGCTCGTGGCTTTTTTGTATTGGACCTCTGCATATTCTCTAAAAAAAACAAAACATCCAGAAATAGTGATTAATGTTATTAAGTATTACCATATTTGTGACACCGGAACAAAAAGTTAAAATGGTTATTAGCACATATTCACTTACATTGGATTGGTTTGATTAGATTTAGTACATTAAATATGCTGAAACCTCAATTTAAGAGGGTTTTCAGACAAGAGCTGTCCATCATCTAAGTTTCAGGCAAAACTTTGAGTTACAAGCATCCGCGACATTAGTTGGTGTAGCAAATGTCACACTGAACCCCCTTAAGTTCCGCCCAAAGCATCTGTTTTTACTTCCTAGTGTTAGGTTATAGCTAAAGATGGACATTACTTTGTTTTCCAACCATGGTAAGGAAGAAAGGACAATGCTGAAAAGAAGAGGGTGACAGTCATCGAATTAAAGAAAGAACTCACCAATATATTGTACATAGTACAAACCCCGTTTCCATATGAGTTGGGAAATTGTGTTAGATGTAAATATAAACGGAATACAATGATTTGCAAATCATCTTCACCCCATATTCAGTTGAATATGCTACAAAGACAACATATTTGATGTTCAAACTGATATACATTTTTTTTTTAAAATAATCATTAACTTTAGAATTTGATGCCAGCAACACGTGACAAAGAAGTTGGGAAAGGTGGCAATAAATACTGATAGAGTTGAGGAATGCTCATCAAACACTTATTTGGAACATCCCACAGGTGTGCAGGCTAATTGGGAACAGGTGGGTGCCATGATTGGGTATAAAAGAAGCTTCCATGAAATGCTAAGTAATTCACAAGCAAGGATGGGGTGAGGGTTACCAATTTGTAAGCAAATTGTCGAACAGTTTTAGAACAACATTTCTCAACGAGCTATTGCAAGGAATTTAGGGATTTTACCATCTACGGTCCGTAAAATCATCAAAAGGTTCAGAGAATTTGGTCGAAATCACTGCACGTAAGCGATGATATTCCCTACCTTTGACCCTTCAGGCGGTACTGCATCAAAAACCAACATCAGTGTGTAAAGGATATCCCCACATGGGCTCAGGAACACTTCAAAAAACCAATGTCAGTAACTACAGTTGGTTGCTACATCTGTAAGTTCAAGTTAAAACTCTGCAATGCAAAGCAAAACCCATTCATCAACAACACCAAGGAATGCTGCTGACTTCGCTGGGCCCGAGCTCATCTAAGATGGACTGATGCAAAGTGGAAAAGTGTTCTGTAGTCTGACGAGTCCACATTTCAAATTATATTTGGAAACTGTGGACGTGGTGTCCTCCGGAACAAAGAGGAAAATAACCATCCGGATTGTTATAGGCGCAAAGTTCAAAAGCCAGCATCTGTGATGGTATGGGGGTGTATTAGTACCCAAGGCATGGGTAACTTACACATCAGTGAAGGCACTATTAATGCTGAATGGTCCATACAGGTTTTGCAGCAACATATGTTGTCATCCAAGCAACGTTATCATGGACGCCCCTGCTTATTTCAGCAAGACAAGTGTTACAACAGCATGGCTTCGTAATAAAAGAGTGCGGGCATTTTCCTGGCCCGCCTGCAGTCCAGACATGTCTCCCATCGAAAATGTGTGGTGCATTATGAAGCAAAAAACACGACAACAAGACCCCGGACTGTTGAACAACTTAAGCTGTACATCAAGCAAGAATGGTAAATAATTCCACTTTCAAAGCAATTAGCTTCCTCAGTTCCCGTATGTTTATTGAATGTTGTTAAAAGAAAAGGTGATGTAACACAGTGGTGAACATGCCCTTTCCCAACTACTTTAGCACGTGTTGCAGCCATGAAATTCTAAGTTATTAATATTTGCAAAAAAAATTAAGTTCATGAGTTTGAACATCAAATATCTTGTCTTTGTATTGCATTCAACTGAATATGGGTTGAAAAGGATTTGCAAATCATTGTATTCTGTTTATATTTACATCTAACACAATTTTCCAACTCATATGGAAATGGGGTTTGTATATATATATATATATATATATATATATATATATATATATAGATATGTAGGTGTGGGAAAAAATCACAAGACTACTTCATCTCTACAGACCTGTTTCATGAGGGGTTCCCTCAATCATCAGGAGATTTTATTTTGCGCTCTACCACGGTATCGAGCACTATTCTCTGGATAATCCAATCAAGACATACATATATATATATATATATATATATATATATATATGGCTTCACGGTGGAAGAGGGGTTATTGCGTCTGCCTCACAATACGAAGTTCCTGCAGTCCTGGGTTCAAACCCAGGCTCAGGATCTTTCTGTGTGGAGTTTGCATGTTCTCCCCGTGAATCCGTGGGTTCCCTCCGGGTACTCCGGCTTCCTCCCACTTCCAAAGACATGCACCTGTGGATAGGTTGATTGGCAACACTAAATTGGCCCTAGTGTGTGAATGTGAGTGTGAATGTTGTCTGTCTATCTGTGTTAGCCCTGCGATGAGGTGGCAACTTGTCCAGGATGTACCCTGCCTTCCGCCCAGCGCCCCCCGCGACCCCGAAAGGGAATAAGCGGTAGAAAATGGATGGATGGATATATATATGTATATATATGTATATACATATATATATATATATATATATGTATATATATATATATATGTATATATATATATATATATATATATATATATATGTATATATATATATATGTATGTATATACACATACGTTAGACAAAAAAACAGAGGCTATTTCATCCCTAGGCTCTTGTTTTTTTTCTGACCTATCGTATATTCCGCTCTACCCCGGTATTGAGCACTGTATAACGGATAAACCACAGAAACCTTGACTATATATATTTGCAGCCTGGCCCCCGGCCAAATTTGTTTAACCTAATGCGGCCCCCGAGTCAAAGAGATTGGGTACCCCTGAATTAAAAGTTATTTTTCTTTTTTAAAGGCATGCTCCATGTTACAGTTGTGCTGTTTAAGAGCGGCAAACACCAATTAAATTGATTTCAAATCTTAACAAAGGGCAACGTTGATTTGAGATACAAGTGTTTTGGGTTAAGAGCTTTGTTGCAGAACTAAATAAGCTCGCAAATTGAGGTACGAACAATGGTTTCTATACTATTAGATAATATTGTACGTTACTTTTTTTTTGGACGATTACATGCCAGCAGTTTTTTGTTCCCGTTTTGTACTAAAATGAAACAAACGGTGACCGTGATTATGGCGTTCCGTTACAGTCTTAGTTAACGTAAAATAGAAAACCTCTCAACAGATGTTGCCTTTAGCTAGCACAGGTTTATGATTTAACCAAGACCAAAAGTCTGAAAGCCAGATGTATGAAAAGGTTTGCCACGGAGAGAGAGAGAAAAAAAAAAAGAACGTGTTGAAAGCTAAAAAAAGAGAGCATGACGAACACAGGAAGGCGTTCCAAGCATCTGGTTGGCCGTGTGCAGAAGTGTGGCGTGCTGGTAATTAGAGGCACTGGAAAGTGGAATAATACGAGAGAGAGAAGGCACTGTGGTATAAAATCAGCATGGGTGCACACAAGAAAGCAGACAGAATCGTTACAGCAAGCGAACATAAAAAATAAAGAAACACTTTTATTCCTGCTAATAAACTATGGAATAGCGTGCGGCCCAGCCAAGGAATGGTTTCTTTCTCTCTAATGAGTAACACCCTCCGCCCCCTCACTTGCCTCCAGGGGGAATACACCTTGGGCAGGGCAACAAAAGTGGTGCTGTGTCTCCGGGCCTCCAGGGCTCAATGCTGCTTTTATGAGGCTGTGTCAGGTCAGACTGGGTCACCTGGTCCTGGTCCTGGTGCTGGTGACACACACTCATACTGGTGCAGCCTTTTCCCCACACAATGGGGATTAAAAACAGCTTTAGTGTAAAAACAATAAATGGGGCTTTCCATCGGACTTTCTTTTCCAACAAGTTGCTACATAAGTTACCATCAGTTCTGCTTATTTTCACCCGTTTTCCATATCTAAACAGTCGACGTGACATAAACCTTTTTCAATCACATGTTCCCAGTCTTTGTTAGGCGCGTCATCTGGATCCAGTTATGCTTCGTAAATGTGACTGGATTTTATAGTTTTTCCAAATCAGCTTGAGGTTACAGTTATGAAACAACACACACGCACACACACACACACACACACACACACACACACGGTTATTACTAAGAGTCACACTGCTAACATGTGTCCACAAGCACCGTTTCAAGTTCGTCAAAAACCCACGTCTACAAAAGAATTCCCAGATAACACAAACAAGTGAGTCTGAAAAGCACTACTCTTCCAGTCAGAAGACGGGAAAACAAAACACGCTCTTGAAGTAATTCACTGTGCATTTGTCTACACACGCTTTTACACCAGGCAGCCTTTTCTGCACACACTCAGGGCAATTTTGAATTTGGGGATCTTGGAGCTTTGACGAGGGAGGGGTCTACATTTAGCTGCAGAAGCCTGCATCTTCCATGTCAGGGATCATTTTTGTATTATTAGGTCCATCCATCCATCCATTTTCTACCGCTTATTCGGGATCTTTCTGTGTGGAGTTTGCATGTTCTCCCCGTGAATGCGTGGGTTCCCTCCGGGTGCTCCGGCTTCCTCCCACCTCCAAAGACATGCACCTGAGGATAGGTTGATTGGCAACACTAAATTGGCCCTAGTGTGTGAATTTGAGTGTGAATGTTGTCTGTCTATCTGTGTTGGCCCTGCGATGAGGTGGCGACTTGTCCAGGGTGTACCCCGCCTTCTGCCCGATTGATTATTAGGTCCATCAGTGCTAAATATTATAAACTTATCACTTTCCTCGGGCACTGTTCCCCTAGCATTCAAAAACGCGGTTATTCATCCTCTCCTTAAAAGACCTAACCTCGATCCTGACCTCATGGTAAACTACCATGAATTGATTAACGTGGACCCCGACTTAAACAAGTTGAAAAACTTATTCGGGTGTTACCATTTAGTGGTCAATTGTACGGAATATGTACTGTACTGTGCAATCTACTAATAAAAGTATCAATCAATCAATCAAACCGACCGGTGTTTCACCTTCCCTTTATTTCGAAAATCCTCGAAAAAATTGTTGCAGAGCAGCTAAATGAACACTTAGCGTTTAACTATCCATGCGAAACCTTTCAATCCGGTTTCAGGGCAAATCACTCTACGGAGACAGCCCTCGCAAAAATGACTAATGATCTATTGCTAACGATGGATTCTGATGCGTCATCTATGTTGCTGCTCCTCGATCTTAGCGCTGCTTTCGATACCGTCGATCATAATATTTTATTAGAGCGTATCAAAACACAAATTGGTATGTCAGACTTAGCCCTGTCTTGGTTTAACTCTTATCTTACTGACAGGGTGCAGTGCGTCTCCCATAACAATGTGACCTCGGACGACGTTAAGGTAACGTGTGGAGTTCCCCAGGGTTCGGTCCTTGGCCCTGCACTCTTCAGCATCTACATGCTGCCGCTGGGTGACGTCATACGTAAATACGGTGTTAGCTTTCACTGTTATGCTGATGACACCCAACTCTACATGCCCCTAAAGCTGACCAACACGCCGGATTGGAGTCAGTTGGAGGCGTGTCTTAATGAAATTAAACAATGGATGTCCGATAATTTTTTGCAACTCAACGCCAAAAAAACGGAAATGCTGATTATTGGTCCTGCTAGACACCGACTTCTATTTAATAATACAACTTTAACATTTGACAACCAAATAATAAAACAAGGTGACTCGGTAAAAAATCTGGGTATTATCTTCAACCCAACTCTCTCTCCTTTGAGTCACACATTAAAAGCGTTACTAAAACGGCCTTCTTTCATCTCCGTAATATCGCTAAAATTCGGTCCATTTTGTCCACTAAAGACGCCGAGATCATTATCCATGCGTTTGTTACGTCTCGTCTCAATTACTGTAACGTATTATTTTCGGGTCTCCCCATGTCTAGCATTAAAAGATTACAGTTGGTACAAAATGCGGCTGCTAGACTTTTGACAAGAACAAGAAAGTTTGATCATATTACGCCTATACTGGCTCACCTGCACTGGCTTCCTGTGCACTTAAGATGTGACTTTAAGGTTTTACTACTTACGTATAAAATACTACACGGTCTAGCCCCAGCCTATCTTGCCGATTGTATTGTACCATATGTCCCGGCAAAAAATCTGCATTCAAAAGACTCCGGCTTATTAGTGATTCCCAAAGCCCAAAAAAAGTCTGCGGGCTATAGAGCGTTTTCCGTTCGGGCTCCAGTACTCTGGAATGCCCTCCCGGTAACAGTTCGAGATGCTACCTCAGTAGAAGCATTTAAGTCTCACCTTAAAACTCATCTGTATACTCCAGCCTTTAAATAGACCTCCTTTTTAGATCAGTTGATCTGCCGCTTCTTTTCTTTTTCTCCTATGTCCCCCCCTCCCTTGTGGAGGGGGTCCGGTCCGATGACCATGGATGAAGTACTGGCTGTCCAGAGTCGAGACCCAGGATGGACCGCTCGTCGGGACCCAGGATGGACCGCTCGCCTGAATCGGTTGGGGACATCTCTACGCTGCTGATCCGCCTCCACTTGAGATGGTTTCCTGTGGACGGGACTCTCGCTGCTGTCTTGGATCCGCTTTGAACTGAACTCTCGCGGCTGTGTTGGAGCCACTATGGATTGAACTTTCACAGTATCATGTTAGACCCGCTCGACATCCATTACTTTCGGTCCCCTAGAGGAGGGGGGTTGCCCACTTCTGAGGTCCTCTCCAAGGTTTCTCATAGTCAGCATTGTCACTGGCGTCCCACTGGATGTGAATTCTCCCCGCCCACTGGGTGTGAGTTTTCCTTGCCCTTTTGTGGGTTCTTCCGAGGATGTCGTAGTCGTAATGGTTTGTACAGTCCTTTGAGACATTTGTGATTTAGGGCTATATAAATAAACATTGATTGATTGATTGATTAACAGCCATGCTGTAGAGAAGGACTAAGAGCACTATTACCTGCAATAATAATCTAAGTTTTTTGCATTAATGATAAGAAATCCTTCGCATACAAACCCCGTTTCCATATGAGTTGGGAAATTGTGTTAGATGTAAATGAAAACAGAATACAATGATTTGCAAATAATTTTCAAACCATATTCAGGTGAATATGCTACAAAGACCACATATTTGATGTTCAAACTGGTAAACATTTTTTTTTTGTGCAAATAATCATTAACTTTAGAATTTGATGCCAGCAACACGTGACAAAGAAGTTGGGAAAGGTGGCAATAAATACTGATAAAGTTGAGGAATGCTCATCAAACACTTATTTGGAACATCCCACAGGTGTGCAGGCTAATTGGGAACAGGTGTGTGCCATGATTGGGTATAAAAACAGCTTCCCCAAAACATTTCAGTCTTTCACAAGAAAGGATGGGGCGAGGTACACCCCTTTGTCCACAACTGTGTGAGCAAATAGTCAAACAGTTTAAGAACAACGTTTCTCAAAGTGCAATTGCAAGAAATTTAAGGATTTCAACATCTATGGTCCATAATATCATTAAAAGGTTTAGAGAATCTGGAGAAATCACTCCACGTAAGCGGCATGGCCGGAAACCAACATTGAGTGACCGTGACCTTCGATCCCTCAGACGGCACTGTATCAAAAACCGACATCAATCTCTAAAGGATATCACCACATGGGCTCAGGAAGACTTCAGAAAACCACTGTCACTAAATACAGTTCGTCGCTGCATCTGTAAGTGCAAGTTAAAGCTCTACTATGCAAAGTGAAAGCCATTTATCAACAACATCCAGAAACGCCGTCGGCTTCTCTGGGCTCGAGATCATCTAAAATAGACTGATGCAAAGTGGAAAAGTGTTCTGTGGTCTGACGAGTCCACATTTCTAATTGTTTTTGGTAATATTCGACATTGTGTCATCCAGACCAAAGGGGAAGGGAGCCATCCAGACTGTTATCGACACAAAGTTCAAAAGCCAGCATCTGTGATGGTATGGGGGTGCATTAGTGCCCAAGGCATGGATAACTTACACATCTGTGAAGGCACCATTAATGATGAAAGGTACATACAGGTTTTGGAACAACATATGCTGCCATCTAAGCGCCATCTTTTTCATGGACGCCCCTGCTTATTTCAGCAAGACAATGCCAAGCCACATTCAGCACATGTTACAACAGCGTGACTTCGTAAAAAAAGAGTGCGGGTACTTTCATGGCCCACCTGCGGTCAGGACCTGTCCCCCATCAAAAATGTGTGGCGCATTATGAAGCGTAAAATACAACAGCGGCTGAACGACTGAAGCTCTGCATAAAACAAGAATGGGAAATAATTCCACTTTCAAAAGTTCAACAATTAGTTTCCTCAGTTCCCAAACGTTTATTGGGTGTTGTTAAAAGAAAAGGTGATGTAACACAGTGGTGAACATGCCCTTTCCCAACTACTTTGGCACGTGTTGCAGCCATGAAATTATAAGTTAATTATTATTTGCAAAAAAAAAATAAAGTTTATGAGTTTGGACATCAAATATCTTCTCTTTGTATTACATTCAACTGAATATGGGTTGAAAAGGAATTGCAAATCATTGTATTCCGTTTATATTTACATCTAACACAATTTCCCAAGTCATATGGAAACGGGGTTTGTACTTTCTGAATAAATTATGTGATAATGTTCATCAGTAAACTTATTGGTGTTAATTTTCAATCTATCAAGATGAAAAAAAATCACATCAAAATCAATTTACAGGATGTTATTAATTTTCCTCGACTGCTGTACTAACATAATGTGGTTTATTTTGCACATATGTAGCATCATCTACAAAAATACAAAGAATTGCTATTGCGACATCCAGTGGACACATTTAGAACAGCAGTTTCTTTCATTCAAAAATTTCAGGTTAGTTTTTATACTTAGCAAACTCATCCTGCCGGCCGGATAAAAACTGTTCGCGGGCCTGAACCGTCCGTTTAACACCCCTGCACTACCTGTTCCCCATTTTCAATAAACACATTACATCAGCCAGAAAATAAGAAGACTGAGCTGGAGGGTTCATTAGTGTTCCCAGCTTAGCAACTTTGGGTTTGATCCACTAAAGGTTTGCTTGTATTAAAACATGTGAAATCTTGATAGAACACGCAAACTTATCAATTAAGCGTGTTTCCCTTAAATGAGGAAAACAGAGAGCACAGTCCATTTAGCGTGTTTGTGTTCATGTATAGAAATAATATGTGATGAAGATCAGATCCCCAACGTCATTGGGAGAAAGAAATGTGTTGATAATAATTTTATGCTCGCAACGTGATTCATCAAGACTGAAAGTGTTTTGCAGTTGCTGTTTCAGGTCAATATCTTGCAAGATATTTGCTTGTAAAAAGGAGGCAATCGCGCTGCAAAGACAGATGATGGACAGAGAATTCTTCGTCCCACGTGTGCGTGTTAACATATTTGAACTTTCAGGAATAAAAAAATATTAGGCATCCTGTATTCATCAATATAATTTCATAATTTTATAGTTGCTGGATGACTTAACCGGCTTATTATATATAACACATTAGTTTTGGTGTCTGCGGTGGGTTATTTGTTTTTTTTTCCTGATATAAAAAAAAGTCTTGGAACTTTTGCATGCATTTCTGGATCATTCCGGACGTACTTTCACAACTTATGTGCACCTTCGGCGTGCTAAAATAGGTTTTGTTGTCCCGATCGCACTTCTACAGTATATCGGCCAGAAAAGGTGGCGTGTGCTCCATACTCCACAACATAACAAAACAACAGCACAGGTTGGACAATATGATGATATGAATGTGGAGGGAAATGAGTGTCTCCATGGCAACAGCCTCGTATTACATGCAAAGTGCTCATTTAAATAGGGCACCATTTGGTAGATCAACCGCAACACGGCCACTAATAGTACACACCATTTTATAGTTTGCACATTCTGTTCAGTGTATCTCAGTAGATCGGGGCTTTTGTTGCTATATTTGGCGAGTAATCAGAGCCCTCTAGATACTGGTTTTCATTTATTCTATTACTGTTTATCTTCATGGTCCGTGGAGAATCAGGTGCTAATGCCATGCAAGTAAGTCCCTTTCTTTTTTTTTTTTCCCCGTTGTTGGCAGTTAATGTTACCATAGTCAGTGTAACACTGCTGCAACTATCAGCCCGAGTCACAAGCGTGCTTTGATGTTTCAGGATCAACCTTGTTCTAGAAGACAATAAACATCCAGTCAATGCATGTTTTTTTTCCCCCCATTGCCACATCGCATGACATTGACGACAACAATAAACCGTTTTCATGTGACTTACGGCAAAGGAGTAGAATGGTGTTAACACACTCAATGCTGACTGGGCCTCCAGCGGTTACAAAGCGCAGCCTCTGTACAATCGTGGCCTTTATTTTGTTTGATCATGTGGTTGATTGGAATTAATGTTAGCGTATCTGATGGATTCCAGGATTATATTTCTGGCCTTAAAAGTCTCTTCAGTCCAGTGTGAGAGAGAGACCGGCGGAAGTCAACAATTTGCCACGGTTTTAGTTTGAGAAAGTTCCAGTCTGGGCTCCCTATTGACTTCATGTTTGATCTTATTCTATTTGTTTGCCTTATTCTTTTTTGGACACCTTAATTGATCATGTAGTATGCCTTTAATACATACTCCACAACATCACTGGGTAGTTTTTACATACTTTTAATCTACGCAATACATCTACTGGTTAGTGTCTCCGCCCTAAGATTGGGAGGTTGTGAGTTCAAACCCCGGCCGAGTCATACCAAAGCAGGGTTTCCCGCAGCGCTTTGTTGTTAAGGCAGCCGCCTCAACAATAAAGAGCCACCGCCTGAACTAAATAAAGTCTTAAAAAAAATAATAATAATAAATGTATTTATTATTATTTTTTGTCCTGTGCAGCTTCTCAGGCAAATCATATAGTTGATGTAGGTGCTCATATCGGCTGTTCAGATTTACTTTACAAAAGAGAAGTGTAGGATACTTCTCTTGTTGCCTTATTTGTATTTGACTTTATCAAATGTATTTATATTATCATTTGGTGCTAAACTAAAGACTTAACAAGCTGCTACGCTTCGTACTGCCTCTGGCTCTGTCAGTACATCTCTGCAGTACCCAGCATTGTCCCACCCACACAACCGTCTGATTGGTTTGTTACAGCGGTAACAGCCAATCAGCAGTGCGTATTCAGAGCGCAAGTAAAAGCCAATCAGCAGTGCCTATTCAGAGTGCATGTAACAGCCAATCAGCAGTGCGTATTCAGAGCGCATGTAAAAGCCAATCAGTAGTGCGTATTCAGAGTGCATGTAACAGCCAATCAGCAGTGAGTATTCAGAGAACATGGAGGCAGGCAGAGAGGAGAGATAGTGCGGGTTAGCAGAAAGGTGTTTAGGAGGTGAGCATAATGCAGCAGACTCTCCCCAAATTATAATAAACACCTCCCAGTTAATTGGCCCTGCAATGAGGTGGCTACTTGTCCAGGGTGTACGCCGCCTTCCACCCGATTGTAGCTGTGATAGGCACCAGCGCCCCTGCCACCCCAAAGAGAATAAGCGGTAAAAAATAGATGGATGGACGGACGGACATCCCAGTCAACTACTAGTAACATCACTTTGAGCCCGTTGACATTATGTTAAATGAAGAGTTTCTGTCTCTGATAGTTGATATAATAATGTAACTGCATCATAAAGCCTACATGAACTCCATGGTGTTCAGGGATGAATAGACTCTCTTATTGCTATTGTACTATTTCTTTCAGCTATAGTTGCATTATTCATTAGTAATGTAGCAGCCTAGTTTCTCCTGCTATCACATGTTGACAAAAATATAACATTTACATAATAAAAATCAACTACAGGCTTCCCAAATGCTGTAATAAATTAAGCATGGTAAGTTGAGCATATGTCAGCATGTGGACCCACTTTTAACTCTTTTTTTTGAAACGCTTATTGCAAACGCTTATTTACAGTAAATCACTAATTGTCAATATTTTGTCTTAGTAAGTCAATATTTCCGAAGTCAAAAATAATGCCATAATTAATATCTCGGGTAAATCGGACTCTTATGTGCTTTGTTTTTACTGTTGGTAAAAAATATTGAGATATATATCTTATAACGCCACCCAGCCCCTTCCCCGTCCGTCCGCCTTGCCTCTGGAGAGACACCACCTTAACTAACAAACATCCTGGGGGAAACACTGCAAAGACTACAAAAATGGGACCCATTACTTCCCTGCTTGGCACTCAGCATCAAGGGTTAGAATTAGGGGTTAAATCACTCCTCGGTGATGGGTCAAATGCAGAGGATAATTTCACCACACCTAGTGTGTGTGTGTGACAATCATTGGTACTTTACTATACTATATAACTATAGTACTATACTATAGAAGCAGTCTGTGGTTTTTTTCTAAGCTTTTGAGAACTTTACTGACCGCACGTAACCACTGTAGAAACCTGTCAGTCTATTTGAGTCGACCAGGGTTCGGAACCCCGCGGCTCTCGAGCCGCATGTGGCTCTCGAGCCGCATGTGGCTCTCGAGCCGCATGTGTCTCTTTAGCCTCGCCCGAGTAGCTCCCTGGAGCGTTTTCAAAATTGTATGAAAATGAAAAAGGATAAGGGAAAAAAATATTTTTGTTTTAATATGGTTTCTGTAGGTTGATATGAGACAAACCTTCCTAATTGGGGCGGTATAGCTCGGTTGGTAGAGTGGCCGTGCCAGCAACTTGAGGGTTCCCGGTTCGATCCCCGCTTCCGCCATCCTAGTCACTGCCGTTGTGTCCTTGGGCAAGACACTTTACCCACCTGCTCCTGGTGCCACCCACAATAGTTTAATTGTACTTAGATATTGGGTTTCACTATGTAAAAGCGCTTTGAGTCACTAGAGAAAAGTGCTATGTAAATATAATTCACTTCACTTCACTTATTGTTAGAAATCCCATTGTTACCGTAATTTGTTTACATGTACAACTTTCTCCGACGCTGCCACAGAAAGAAGCGTTTTATGCCACTCCTTGTTTGTCTTATTTTGTCCACCAAACAGTTTATGCGGTGTGTGAATGCACAAAGGTGAGCTTTTTTGATGTTCTTGACTTGTTGGAGTGCTAATCAGGCATATTTGGTCAGTGCACGACTGCAAGCTAACCGATGCTAACATGCTATTTAAGATAGCTATATGTACATGTTGCATCATTATGCCTCGTTTGTAGGTATATTTGAGCTCATTTAGTTTCCTTTACTGATGTCCTCTGTTTATAAAATGTACGATTGCATGTGTCATGACACATTATCTTTATATAATATTGACTGCATTTCAGATAGTAGTTTGTGTGCCGTTATAGACCACGGCAAACGTTACCCAGCTTGCAAAGATTGTAATAAATCCACTCGAAGAAGACAACCTGTAGTTTCCTATATCTTGGACACACACATCCATACCGTTGGCCATTCTGAGCCAGTCATTTCTCGGAGTTATCTCACCCTCTAAGAAGCCTCCATTTTACTAATGTTTTCCAATAATGTGAAAATGTGTAGAATAAATATTACATTTCAACATTTCTGTCAGCAAGATTTGCCTCAGTTTGATAGTAGGCCATTATAGCTTATATAGACACATGTGTTGCCTTCATAATAAGAATTATATAAGGCTTTTAATTTTTTGCAGTTCCAGCCAGATTTTTTGGGGTTGTAATTTTGGTCCAATATGGCTCTTACAACATGTTAGGTTGCTGACTTCTGCACTAGACAGATTATACTGGTAACATCTATGTAAAGACTGTGTGGAATAGCGATGCCGGGTTCGTTCTTCCAAGGATGCGTCGGGCAAAAACACAGCGTAAGGTCAGATATAAAGATTTATTAAAATCAAAACAGGCTACAACAAAAACACGTGTGCTAATAGAAAAAGGCAAACAAATGGCGCTAGCATGGAAGCTAGGAATACAAACAGAAAAACTAAACTTTGCACAAAGGAACAAAAAAGAGAAAACAAACCATTAGCATGAGAGCTAGAATAAAACAAATGCGTAGCGTGTAAGCTAGCGAGAATATACATATGAAACAGTCGTCACTAGTTGCGCGAAGGCAAATTAGGATCCCAGGCAGAACTAACAAAACAGGCGAGCTTAAATAAGGGAGGTGATTAGTAAAACAGGTGTGCGGGAACCGAGAGTAGCAGGTGGAAACAAAATGAAACCATGGTGACAGACTAAACAGGAAATAAGGAGGTCAAACTACCGAAAGTGATATAAAAATGGAACAAAGCAACAACTATGTGAAGATCCGAGCAGTGGATCGCAACAATCTATTAGCTTTCAGCATTGTCTTAAAGGGGTGGGTGGAACTAAACATCAATAGAATCGATACCAAGGGTGGCATCAGTATGGGATCGATACTTGCATGATGAGATCAACATTTCTCCGTTTATTTCCACAAATGTCTGTGTTTTTTGTTGTTATGAAATATATCCTATCCATTCATATACTATTATATTACTTATAAACTCAGGAAATAAGTCCCAGAGCTTTGCAGATATAAATAAGAGACAAGATTGTAGTAGTTTTGGATTTCAATTCGTTATTTTGCACTATTGACTTTTTTTGCCAGTCGAGGGTGTAGGCCTACCCCACCTCTCGTCTGAAGTCAGCTGGGTTAGGCTCCAGCTTACCCATGACCCTAATGAGGATAAACTAGAAAATGGATGGACAGTTTGTAACAAAGGGGGAATAATTGTATTACTATGTTGATATCTTTGCATCAGTTTTTCACGTACATTAAGGAATTGGCATGAAAAGATTTAGCGCTACCTGTTTGTGCTTGCTCATAAACACATTGACACACACCGAGTTTGTAAGAGGATAAGGTAGGAGCGATCATAAACTGATTACATTGATGATAAACAAATTAAGGCAAAGCCAGAAAACCTTTGAAGGGTCCAACATTTTAAGTAAACATATCTGTAGTGTAGGGTTGTACGGTATACCGGTATTAGTATAGTACAGTGATACTAAAGAGTCATATTCGGTACTATACCGCCTCTGAAAAGTACTCCCCACCCCAACACACCCCTATTGTCGTGACGAGCATGTTCGGCAGCGCACAATCACAGAGTACTTACATATAGACACAGTGTGTAGACAGAAAAGGGAGAATGGACGCCTTTTGGCCTTTAAAACTAATGATAAAGGTGAAGTTATAACACTGAAACGCCCACCGGAAGAGGTGCTTTAAGACATGGCTAGCTAGCTAGCGGCTAAAGTCCAGCGGCAAACAGCAGTGTTTTAGCTTCTTCTAAATCCCTAATCCTCCCCTCCATCGCAACAGATAAAGTACGTTTCTTACAAGTATCGTCCCTGCAGGACAAGGAATAGCTAAACATGCTTCACGACACACCGTAGCTCACCAGCGTCAAAATGTAAACAAACGCCATTGGTGGATCTACACCTAACATCCACTGTAATGATACCAAATTACAGCAGCATATCTAGTCGATACTACTATGATTACGTTTATATTTTTTGGCATCACAAGATCTTCTTGCATTTAAAAAAAAGTTATATTATGTTTATAAACTCAGGAAATATGTCCCTGAACACATGAGGACTTTGAATATGACCAATGTATTTTCCTGAAACGACTTGGTATCGGATTGATACCCAAATTTGTGGTATCATCCAAAACTAATGCAAAGCATCCAAACAATAGAAGAATAAGTGATTATTACATTTTAATTGAAGTGTAGATAGAACATGTTAAAAGAGAAAGTAAGCAGATATTAACAGTAAATGATCAAATGTATTAATAATTAATTTCTACCACTTGTCCTTAATAATGTTGACAAAATAATAGAATGGGAAATGACACGTTTCTGCATACGTCAGCAGACTAAATTAGGAGCCTTTGTTTGCTTACTTACTAATAAAAGACAAGTTTTCTTTTATGTTCACTATTTTATTTAAGGATAAACTTGCAATAAGAAACATATGTTTAATGTACCATAAGATTTTTGGTTAAAATAATGCCAATTTTTGTGGTACCCTTTATTTAGAAAAGTATCCAAAAACCCTATAGTGTTTCTGAGGCACATAGTGTTTGGCCAACAATGAATTAGGGATAGTGCATGTAAATGGGGACTTCACAAAGAGATGTAAAAAAATGCGGACCGCGAATCAAACTCAAAGTCACTCTTGAACCGATTTGACTACCTAGCTGCATAACGATGAAGCATTTCAAGTTCAACATTTATCTTTTTGTGGCAGACATAAACAACATATGTATTTAACTTCATACAGCAGGGACAGGCCACATGTAAGAGGAGCACTCTCTTAATCTTAAGTGTTTTAAAACCCCATAGTTTATTTTGTAGTTTTGACCACAGAGTTTGAGAAAATACATACCAGGCTTGGGGGAAAAAAATACGATTAGCTGAGAACAATAAAAACCACAATCAATCAGTCATATTTTAGTTTGCATGCAACTGAAGAGTGGGAGGTAAAAAAACACATCACGCAATATTCCCATGGAGTCACTAATGTAAACCAACTGTGTACTCCAAGGCTCTACTCACTATTGACACTTTTCCACTGGCACCAGCAGGTTATACCAGTCGCTGCTTTTATCTAGTATGGTAAACTGCTGCTTGTCACTTGAAAGATACACTTCTGGAATCAATACCGCAAAGTCTGCCATTAATATACAGTGGGGCAAAAAAGTATTTAGTCAGCCACTTAAGTTCTCCCACTTAAAATGATGACAGAGGTCTGTAATTTTCATCATAGGTACGCTTCAACTGTGAGAGACAGAATGTGGGGAAAAAAATCCAGGGATTCACATTGTAGGAATTTTAAAGAATTTATTTGTAAATTATGGTGGAAAATAAGTATTTGGTAAACCATTCAAGGAGGTTTGGCCACATTCATTCTTTCCTTAACACGGACCTGTCCCCTTAGCAGAAAAACATTCCCAAAGCATGATGTTTCCACCCCCATGCTTAACAGTAGGTATGGTGCTCTTGGGATGCAACTCAGTATTCTTCTTCCTCCAAACACGACAAGTTGAGTTTATACCAAAAAGTTCTATTTTGGTTTCATCTGACCACATGACATTCTCCCAATCCTCTGCTGTATCATCCATGTATCCATTTTGGTATAAACTCAACTCGTCGTGGTGCCCCACTGTAAATCAGTGGCGGGCCGTGCGTTTCCCGCCTAGGCCTTCAGTGATCTCCTACTTCACTGATTACCTCTCAAAATACCATCATTGATGTCACCACATGATCATTGCTGGAGAAATACTATACAGGAACACATTTACACCCTACTGAGCATTGAATCAAATCAACGACAAACAAACAAACATGGCGTTGATCTTGTGCTACCTTGCCACTATTTCAGAGGAAGACTTGTGTGCTCTACTTCAACAAAATGCTCTGTACATATTCCACTAGGAGGAAAATAACATCATCCTTCAATACATCAATCCTTATAAACCACTATTGCCACAACAGCGTTTTGAAAGTTTAAATATTAGGGATGTCAATATTGGACTGCCGATATTATCGGCCGATAAATGCTTTAAAATTTAATATCCGAAATTATCGGTAACTTGTTTCAAAATTATCAGTATCGCTTTCAAAAAGTAAAATGTATGACTTTTAAAAACACCGCTGTGTACACGGACATAGGGAGAAGAACAGAGCACCAATAAACCTTAAAGGCACTTCCTTTTTGTGCCGGCCCTGTAACATAACATGTACGGCTTTTCACACACATAAGTGAATGTAAAGTATACTTGGTCAACAGCCATACAGGTCACACTGAGGGTGGCCGTATAAACAAGTTTAACACTGTTACAAATATGCGCCACACTGTGAACCCACACCAAAAAAAAGAATGACAAACACATTTCAAGAGAACATCCGCACCGTAACACAACATAACAAATACCCAGAATCCCTTGCAGCACTAACTCTTCCGGGACACTACAATATACACTCCCCGCTACCCCCTCACCACCCCAACCCCGCCCACCTCAACCTCCTCATGAGCATGTCCCAAATTCCAAGCTACTGTTTTGAGGCATGTTAAAACAAAATAATGCACTTTATGACTTCAATAATAAATATGGTAGTGCAATGTGGGCATTTTGTTCCATAACTTGAGTTGATTTATTTTGGAAAACCTTGTTTCACTGTTTAATGCATCCAGCGGGGCATCACAACAAAATTAGGCATAATAATGTGTTAAATCCACGACTGTATATATCGATATCAGTTGACATCGGAATCGGTAATTAAGAGTTGGACAATATTGGAATATCGGAAATAGGCAAAAAAGCCATTATCAGACATCTCTATTAATTTTTATTGGTACAGCCAGACCTACTTAGAAGACCTAATAAACCTAATTGGACTAGCGTTTGAAAGCCTATGAAGACACGTGCTGCCAGAGAAGCTGCCACAGGACCAGGAAAAAGGTATTCTCAGGACAAATCCACAGGTACAGTTTGTCAAATCCACCTTTGATTGAGTGTTTCTTACCTTAACTCTACATTTGAAACATAATTCAGAAAAAGATTTTTGGTTATCAGTCTTGAAAAACAGGAAGTACCGGTGGAAAATGTTTTTCATGCATCCCTATGTAATATTAAAAATTCTACTAGTTATCAATGTCACCCATAACACAAAACTAAACTTGTTCAGATAGCTTAGTATAATTGACCTAAATCAGATTGATGTTAGCATCTTTAATGCATCCCTAAATTTAACTAGAAACAGCTTGTACACAGCTGCAGTAAACCAAAAGTAATCAAGCACAGGATCAATGCGTATCTATCGACGATTCTACGGTTTACAGCTATCCATATAGTGCACGTAATACAACTACAAACCCCGTTTCCATATGAGTTGGGAAATTGTGTTGGATGTAAATATAAACGGAATACAATGATTTGCAAATAATTTTCAACCCATATTCAGTTGAATATGCTACAAAGACAACATATTTGATGTTCAAACTGATAAATATATATTTTTTTGCAAATAATCATTAACTTTAGAATTTGATGTCAGCAACACGTGACAAAAAAGTTGGGAAAGGTGGCAATAAATACTGATAAAGTTCAGAAATGCTCGTCAAACACATATTTGGAACATCCCACAGGTTTTCCCGGCTAATTGGGAACAGTTGGGTGCCATGATTGGGTATAAAAGCAGCTTCCATGAAATGCTATGTAATTCACAAACAAGGTTGGGGCGAGGGTCACCAATTTGTAAGCAAATTGTCGAACAGTTTTAGAACAACATTTCTCAACAAGCTATCGCAAGGAATTTTTGGGATTTTACCATATAAGGTCCGTAAAATCATCAAAAGGTTCAGAGAATCTGGAGAAATCACTGCATGTAAGTGATGGTTTGATCCCTCAGACGGTACTGCATCAAAAACCAACATCAGTGTGTAAAGGATATCACAACATGGGCTCAGGAACACTTAATAAAACCACTGCCAGTAACTACAGTTGGTTGCTACATCTGTAAGTGCCAGTTAAAACGGTTATGCAAAGCAAAACCCATTTATCAACAACACCATGGAACGCAGCTGGCTTCGCTGGGCCCGAGCTCATCTAAGATGGACTGATGCAAAGTGGAAAAGTGTTCTGTGGTCTGACAAGTCCACATTTCAAATTATATTTGGAAACTGTGGACGTGGTGTCCTCTGGAACAAAGAGGAAAATAACCATCCGGATTGTTATAGGCGCAAAGTTCAAAAGCCAGCATTTGTGTTGGTATGGGGGTGTATTAGTGCCCAAGGCATGGGTAACTTACACATTTGTGAAGACACCATTAATGCTGAATGGTCATTACGGGTTTTGGAGCAACATATGTTGTCATTCAAGCCACGTTATCATGGACGCCCCTGCTTATTTCAGCAAGACAATGCCAAGCCACGTGTCACAACAGCCTGGTTTCGTAGTAAAAGAGTGCGGGTACTTTCCTGGCCTGCCTGCAGTCCAGACCTGTCTCCAATCGAAAATGTGTGGCGCATTATGAAGCGTAAAATACGACAGCGGAGACCCCGGACTGTTGAACGACTGAAGCTCTACATAAAACAAGAATGAGAAAGAATTCCACTTTCAAAGCTCCAACAATTAGTTTCCTCAGTTCCCAAACGTTTATTGAGTGTTATTAAAAGAAAAGGTGATGTAAAACAGTGGTGAACATGCCCTTTCCCAACTAATTTGGCATATGTTGCAGCCATGAAATTGTAAGTTAATTTTTATTTGCAAAAAAAAAAGTTTCAACATCAAATATTTTGTCTTTGTAGTGTATTCAACTGAATATGGGTTGAAAAGAATTTGCAAATCATTATATTCCATTTATATTTACATCTAACACAATTTCCCAACTCATATGGAAACGGGGTTTGTACAATAATGTTGTTCATGAGATCTGCAAAAACCTGAGCGGCCAGTTTATCATCAGCATTTTTTCACATCGCATTAACAGTGTACAAAACGGGTTATTTTCTGGCACATTTAAAAATCAACTAAAACGCATCAGCAATTAAAACATGTACCGTCAATTTCTCTGCTTGGCTCATGCAACTTCCGCTCAATAAAGTTTAATTCAAAGTACAGACTTCTCAAAGATATATTAACTGCCCTGACCACATGATGGCCACAAATACACATGTAATAATGTTAATTAAATGACAAGCATGACACACTTTAACAACAAGAGTTTACAACTTTTGGTCGGAACAGAACAGCTACTGTCAACCACTTGTGATCTGATTGGCTATCGCAACTGTCTTTTAACCCTATGTCTTCTCAAATTCATCCACCAACAGTCCCGATGAGTATCCAATCATATCCAATGTCACGTTCAGTGTGAGGCCATCTAGAAGGCCTTATTGACAACAATTCGTGATCCGATCTATCCATCAACTGTATTTCCCTGTTCGCTTACAGTGCACGGATGCCCGTATTGTTGATTCTGAAGGCGTCTGGCAGATTTGGTACAACATGGAAACATAAGCTAGCTGAATTCTGATTGGATACAAACTAAAACTAAACACAACAGAGCTGGAACGAGCATAATACGACATGAAGAGAGTATAAATACTTTAAGATATTTAGGGAAAGTAAATAAAAAAATATATTTTATCTTTAATTATGATAATGATTTCTGGTTATGTTCGGCCATCAGAGAAGGCCTTGCTGGCCCTGACGGCACACCATTACTATAAATACATTTTTTCCAAGATGGCGCATCCTTTTATGTTTACCTATGGTTTTTATGTGTTATTTTATATATATATATATATATATATATATATATATATTTTTTTTTAATTTATTTAATTTAATTTTTTTTTTGACCCTTTGGGACTGTGTGACAAGGGGTGGCACTTTCGTGACCTCTGCGGTGCTTTTTTGTGGACTTCTGGATCTGCCTTCCGGGAGCCTTTTGGCCATGGAGACCAGCGGCTGGGTCTCTGACACATCAGAGTCCGTTTGGAGAGACTGGAGGAGATGCAAATGAAGAGACAGAGCTGCGGAGCTGGCACTGAGCGCCGGGACAGACAAGCTTCACAGTGTCTTGGCTGAATGAGCAGGTATCGGACACCTCAGTCACCTTGGATGTATCCTTGCTCGTCCATGCGGACTGGACACTGGCCGAGAGTTGGTTGGCAACCGAGAGTGGAGTCGGCTCTCTTGGTTGCTTTGTTGGGTCTGCTCCTGTGACCTATCTCTGGCCATGCTCTCTCCACCCCAGCAGACGATGGCGTGGAACACCGCAGAGGCCACCACAGTGTATATGTTTTCTTTTGCTTTTTATTCATAGCTGTATGTAGAAGTGGCTGGTTGTATCAGCTCTGCTGCTTTAATGTCTTTCACGTCCTTTGTTTTCTTTGATGTTTCCCTCTTACACACATGTAAGAGGGATGTGTACTATGGCTATAAGTTGTTTTTTCCCTTGGCCTCAGTCTGGACCCCCTCTCCAGGGGCCCAGGCTTGGACCGATTTTTCTTTTATTTTTTTCTCCCATTCCCCCCCACTTGTTTACCTGTATCTCACCTTTTTTGTAAGGGGCGCGGGAAGTTGGCAGACCCGTCAGCGATCCTGTTCTGTCTGCCTGTAATGTATGTCTGATCTTGAATGGGATTGTGCTGAAAATTTCAATTTTCCTGAAGGAACTCTCCTGAAGGAATAAATAAAGTACTCTCTATCCATCTAAATAAAATCCACCTTCTTACCATGGCCAAACACAGACTACCGTCAGCCATGTTGTTGTTTGTTAGCGTGTCTCATCCCGGCTGGTTTTTGCAGCTACGCTCGGTTACTATCTTTAAAGTGGAAAACCACTCCATCTCCCAAACCGAAGCCAGAAGAGCAGTAGTCATAGAAAAGTGGCAATAAAAGCTATACGGAAATCACAAAATAACCCATCGACCACCACTACTACATTGTAAAGATGAGGAATGTGTTGGTGTAAAAAAATGATTGCAGGAGTCACAGTTGATTTGGTTTGAAATAAGCTGTTACCCCAGCAAGGATTTTGATAGATGAGTTTCTTAAATACTGAATGGGACATAAATCAAGTGCTCTCCACAAAAACAGGCCGTCTTGGATCTTGGATTGACACAGCGTAAAGTCTGTTTTAGCAGCGGTAATGTGGATGATGTGGATTCATAAAAAGGCATAATGTTGTCATTATGTGGCGTCCAGCCTTCAGGCAGCCTAAGGTCTCTGGGTCAAACACCGGGGTCAAACTCAAGTTGCTCCAGGCCTCGCAGCCAGGCCATGGGTCAGGCCTAATTGAAGCATTTGGTAGGTAGTGTTTCATTGAGTATTTAAGGGAAAAGTGAGTCTAACCCCCCCCGCACACACACACACACACACACATACGGGCACCAGAACATCCACATGGCCACAAGTGAACACACTTTGTGAGCTTCCTTCAACGCACAGGCACACATTAAAAAGCTGCAAGTGACTTCCAAATCTCTGAAGCCAATTAGGCTTGCATGACTCTCACACGCCTCCCTAAATATTTCCATAGACAATTCTGTGGAGAAGCAAAAAGCATTTGGTGGAAGTCTCAAGTTTCCATTTTTTTGAACGCCCAGCAACTGTGCGCAAAATCAGCTGACAAGAAGAGCTTGAGAACAAAGGAGTAAATACGAGTTCTCTTGGTCTTGCCCCGAGGTAGGAGTCACTCTTGCAAATTGTAGACGACGATTACAGCACACTGAAACGATCGCATCCAAACGCAAAAATGTAACTGTTTCCATGCTAACACAATTTAGGTAGCAACAGCTTGTTTTTGTAGACGGAACAGATCACAGATCAGCTGACACTCGCACAAAAAGAAGAGACAAGAACGGTGTATATAGTGGTTGGTATATCGGCCCGTGGTCTTTCTCCCACACACCTTTCAAAAAGCCTTGAAATATTTTTTCCTTGTCTTAAATTCACAAAAATGTATAGACTTGCTCCCACATTACACACACATAAACATTTGTCCATGTTTTTGTAGGTTACCCAAAAATACAAAAAACTAATCTGTCTGGAGCTGCAAAAAATTAAAAGTTGTGTATAAGTCTTATAATGAAGGTAACACATGACGTAAGTGTCTGTATTAACTATAATAGCCTCCTATCAAAATGACTATGTGTCGCAGGCTGAAGCAAATCTTCGTAAACAGAAATGTCGAAATGTAATATTTATTTTCCACAATTTTACAACAATAGAAACCATTAGTAAATCTGAAGATACTCCGACGGTGAGATAACTCCTAGAAATGACTGGCTTTTAATGGCAAAAGACATAGATGTACGTGTCCAAGTTAAAGGAAACGGCAGGCTGTCTTCTTTTAAAAGATATATTACAACCTTTGGCAACCCAGGACCTTCCTATTGTGAGGCACAAGCACTAACCCCGGTTCCACCGTGAAGTTGTTTGGATTAAATCAAACGCACTCACACAATCAGCTAATCAGCCATTTCACACGTTATACGCTCACCCTAGTCGTGGCAAACACAAGAAGGAATCTCAGGCTCTGTAGCTTTGTTCCTATCTATCGTCCTCAGCATGCCCACAACACTCGTAACTTTGACCTGATATCAGGTAAACATCGTCTACTGGCTTGCACTGCTCGAAGTGTTGTATGAAGGGAACAAAAGATCTGGAATCGGCTTGATGAGAGCCTCAGGATGCTGTATTTATTCTCCAACTTCAAAAAGAAACTGAAATCCTACCTATTAACCACCTATCTCTAATGCCTCATGTGGGGTGGACTACTGTTGGGTTGGCCGTGGTTGAATGAATGTATCTATGTCTTTGTATGCTTGCTTATATGCTCCTATTTTGTGTTTATCATATAGCGTTTTTGTGCTTGCCACCATGTTTCAGCATTCCATGCATATACTGACCTCTGGACCCCCTGCTAAAAGCTTCTTCTAGCTTATCTGGGGACCCTTTCACTTACCACCATCCTTAAATGGATATTCACGACTATTGTAATTAGAGATGTCTGATAATGGCTTTTTTACCGATATCCGATATTCCGATATTGTCCAACGCTTAATTACTGATACCGACATCAACCGATACCGATATATACAGTCCTGGAATTAACAAATTATTATGCCTAATTGCGTTGTGATGGCCCGCTGATTGCATTAAACAATGTAACAAGGTTTTTCCAAAATAAATCAACTCAAGTTATGGAAAAAACCGCCAACATGGCACTGCCATATTTACTATTGAAGTCACAAAGTGCATTATTTTAGTTTAACATGCCTCAAAACAGCAGCTTGGAATTTGGGACATGCTCTCCTTGAGGGAGACTGTGAGGAGGTTGAGGTGGGCGGAGTAGAAGGTAGCGGGGGCTGTATTGTGTAGCGTCCCGGAAGAGTTAGTGCTGCAAGGGTTTCTGGGTATTTGTTCTGTTGTGTTTATGTTGTGTTACGGTGCGGATGTTCTCCCGAAATGTGTTTGTCATTCTTGTTTGGTGTGGGTTCACAATTTGGCGCATATTTGTAAAAGTGTTAAACTTGTTTTTGCGGCCACCCTCAGTGTGACCTGTATGGCTGTTGAACAAGTATGACTTGCATTCACTTGTGTCTGTGAAAAGCCGTAATTAATATGTGATTGGGCCGGCATGCAAAGGCAGTGCTTTTAAGGTTTATTGAGTCTCTGTACCTTTCCCTATATCCGTGTACACGGCGGCGTTTTAAGAAGTTATTGATTGATTGATTGAAACTTGTATTAGTAGATTGCACAGTACAGTACATATTCTGTACAATTGACCACGAGACTGTAACACCCGAATAAGTTTTTCAACTTGTTTAAGTCCTGGTCCACGTCATAGATTTTACTTGTTGAAACCCATACCGATAATTAAGAAAAAGATAACGATTATTTCCGTAAATCTACAAGCATTTATCGGCCGATAATATCGGCCGTCCGATATTATCGGACATCCCTAGTTGTAATTGTTATATGGTATCGTGAATAAATTTCAAACTTGAAAAAATAATGCACACTACGCAGCCCGAAAGCCGAAGACGTTCGACTCGGCCATTAAAAAAGGAAACAGCTGCTGCATTGAACCGAAATCCACCACCACTTACGGGTCCCGAAAAAAGAAGACGACTTCAGCGCAGGAGGACGACGAAAAGAGCACTAGATTATTTTTCTGGTAAGTAACTATCTGCCCTGTTACACACACTTTCTGTGTAAATATATCAGTGTGTACGTTTGCGGCTTTAGACTATGCGGTCATTATACAGTATGTACTAGGGGTGTGGGAAAAAATCGATTCGAATACGTATCGAATCTATTTAAATTTTTTAAAAAAAATTTTTTATTTTTTTTATTTCCTTTATTTTTTTAATCAATTCAACAAACCACTCCACATCAATGCCATAACAATGCAATCCAATTCCAAAACCAAACCTGACCCAGCAACACTCAGAACTGCAATAAACAGATCACTTGAGAGGAGACACAAACACGACACAGAACAAACCGAAAGTATTGAAACAAAAATTAATATCATCAACAACAGTATCAAAATAATAATACAAATATAATTTCAGCATAGCAGTGATGAAAAATCCCTCATTGACATTATCATTAGACATTTATAGAAAAAAAAAAAGCGTCACAATGGCTTACATTTGCATCGCATCTCATAAGCTTGACAACACACTGTGTCCAATGTTTTCACAAAGATAAAATAAGTCATATTTTTTGTTTCGTTTAATAGTTAAAACAAATTTACATTATTGCAATCAGTTGATAAAACATTGTCCTTTACAATTATAAAAGCTTTTTACAAAAATCTACTACTCTGCTAGCATGTCAGCAGACTGGGGTAGATCCTGCTGAAAATCCTATGTATTGAATGAATACAGAATCCTTTTAAATCGGGAAAAAAAATCGTTTTTGAATCGAGAATCGAATAAAAAAAAAAATCGATATATTATCGAATCGTGACCCCAAGAATCGATATTGAATCGAACCGTGGGACACCCAAAGATTCACAGCCCTAATATGTACACAAAAAAATAATCCAAAAATATATTTAGGAGCGCTCTATAGCCCAGCAATTACAATACTAGTTCCACCACTCGTACATCCTCAGACCTCTAGGTCCATTTGTGATGCTGATGGGGCGATCCATCAAGTCCGACAGGCCGTCTGATAGCCCGCAGCCAACTTTGTCTCGTCCTCTGTCCTGAAGTATTTGCCTCGTGTCTGACCGCACGCAAACTTAACAACTTTGACGGTTATTGTTTTTTGTTTTTTTAAAAAGGTCTGTGCAATGATGTCACCCGTTTCAGCGTAATGAGGTGAAGTGAAGAAGGCAAGAAGTCATGGACACCATGGTGTGCATCCATCACTGGAGTGAAACCGTAAGAGTTCACGAGGGAGCGCATGCCTGCATCGGTCAGCTTGCGTTCCCCTTCTGAAATGTTTTTACTCTTTCTCTCGGTCCTGTTCCCAATTAAAGCTGTCCTGACTGTTCCGTCCCAACATGATACAAACAAACAGAAAGAGAAACGGACATAGATGTCTCACTCATGCTCTGACATGTCCTGTCTTACCCACGGCTCAGACTCACTCAGAACTCAATTCAGAAGAAGCTGAAAAGAGACAAGGCAAACTTACCAGATGTCTAACGGGGAGTCCGGCACTTTCTGTCGTTTTTGTTTTTGTTGGGGTTTTTTTTGGACTATTCAGAAGAGTAATGAGTAGAGCGAGAACTGAAAAGTTGTGAAGTTTGTGTCAGTGCGACGACTGACTTCAGCCTGTTGCATTCCGCCTCCCTCTTCTGCTCTCTCTCTCTCTCCTGAAGTCATAGTGTGCTTTGATTCACAAACCCTGCCTCTGTCACGTGACCCAACACCTCAAATATACAGTGGTTTTTTTTTTTTTTTTGCCCCGCCAGAGAACGACAGTAAGAAGGGAGAACGAGGTCCAGAAGTCTTAGGTTTCACTGGGCTGCCCACCGACCCCCTCCTCTTCTTGTGAAGCACTCTTTTTCTTTGTCTCAAAGTTTCTTTTTTTAACCTCGAAACAGGCGTGTCCAAAACATTTCCACCAGCGGCCACACAGAAAAATTAAAGGATGTTGACACCAATCTAATGTTGGTTAATAAAGGGTCACCCACAGCAGTGGTTTTCAATCTTTTTTGAGGCAAGGGACATTTTTTTTGCAGGTAACACTTTAGTATGGGGAACATATTCTAAGTCAGTGTTTTTCAACCTTTTTTGAGCCGAGGCGCATTTTTTTCTTTGAAAAAAATCTGGAGGCACACCACCAGCAGAAATCATTAAAAAATGAAACTCAGCAGACGATAAAAAGTCGTTGTCGCAATTGTTGGATATGAATTTAAAGCATAACCAAGCATGCATCACTATAGCTCTTGTCTCAAAGTAGGTGTACTGTCACCACCTGTCACATCACCCCCTGACTTATTTGGAGTTTTTGGCTGTATTCCTGTGTGCAGTGTTTTAGTTCATGTCTTGCACTCCTATTTTGTTAGCTTTTCCAGCTTTGTTGGTATTTTCCTGTTGCAGTTTCATGTCTTCCTTTGAGTGATATTCTTCACACCTGCTTTTTTTTTTAGCAATCAACAACATTTAAGTTATCGGTATCTTTTTTTGTCTGGACATTGTCATATCGTGTACGGATGTACCGCTGTAAGTCTTTGCTGTCGTCCAGCATTCCGTTTCTGTTTACTTTGCAGCCAGTTCAGTTTTAGTTGTGTTCTTCATAGCCATCCCTAAGCTTCAATGCCTTTTCTTAAGGGCACCACCTTTAATTTATTTTTGGTTTAGGCATTAGATACCTTCACGTTGCCTCCCACTGTCGCCTGCATATTGTGATCACGACAAACCACAGTCGTCTCACACGACCTGTTCACGAAATCTACAAAGCAATTAGTTAACGGCTGCCAACTACTGATATAGAAGAGAATAACACGGTTACTCTGCCGAGCTCTAGACAGCACCGACACTCAACAACAGCACATTATTTGCGGATTATAATTACTTGTTTGCAAAAAATTATTTTTAACCCAAATAGGTGAAACTACATAATCTCCCACGGCACAGGGGATGTATCTCACGGCACACTAGTGCCGCGGCATAGGGGTTGAAAAACACTGTTCTAAATAACAAATAATTAATTTTGAGTTATTTGAACACTGGGGAAACGTTTTTTAAGTACCCTCACCCTAACCTTATTGACGGAAGACTCTTAGTCAGTGGCTTACTGGTTGTATAATAAGGCCATGCAGAATAAGGCATTAATAAGTAATTAATAATGACTCATTAAGAGCCAATAAGTTACTAATTTGTATGTTAATAAGAAACTAATTAATGGTGAATGTGTTCCCCATACTAAGGTGTTACCTTTTTTCATTTCAAAATACAGAGGCACACCACCAGCAGAAATCGTTAAAAAAAAATTATATTCCACCAGGTTGCCGTGCCTTATTTTGAGTTTGTTGGTGTTTTCTTGTGGTCTTGCGCTGTTATTTTGGGGGCCCTACCCGTTTTGTTGGTGTTTTCCTGTAGCAGTTCCATGTCTTCCTTTCAGCACTAATCCCCGCACCTGTTTTGTGTTAGCAAGCAAGGCTATTTAAGTTGTTGCTATCGTTCTTTGTGTGGACATTGATTGTCATGTCATGTACGGATGTACTTTGTGGATGCCGTAAGTTTTTGCTGTCGTCCAGCATTCTGTTTCTGTTTACTTGATAGCCAGTTCAGTTTTCCATGGCTTCTCCTTCTTCACCAAAACGGATCGATACAACGTCCGCATTACTGAAGACGCCGCACCGATCCGCCTGTCGATCTCACGATCCACTCTTCCCCCACTCGTGAACAAGACTTCGAGGTACTTAAACTCCTTCACTTGGAGCAGGGTCTCCTCCCCAACCCGGAGATTGCACTACACCCTTTTCTGGCCCGAGAACCATGGACTCTGACTTGGAGGTGCTGATTCTAATTCCGGTCGCTTCACACTCGGCTGTGAACCGATCCAGTGAGAGCTGAAGATCCCGGCCAGATGAAGCCATCAGGACCACATCATCTTGCGGCCACCAAACCGGAACCCCTCAATGCCTTGACTGCGCCTAGAAATTCTGTCCATAAAAGTTATCAACAGAATCTGTGACAAAGGGCAGCCTTGGCGGAGTCCAACCCTCACTGGAAACGTGTCCGACTTACTGCCGGCAATGCGGACCAAGCTCTGACACTGATCGTACAGGGAGCGAACCGCCACAATCAGATACCCCATAGTCTGAGCACTCCCAACAGGACTTCCCGGGGGACACGGTCGAAGGCCTTCTCCAAGTCCACAAAGCACATGTAGACTGGTTGGGCAAACACCAATGCACCCTGAAGAACCCTGCCGAGAGTATAGAGCTGGTACACGACCAGGCTGAAAACAACACTGTTCCTCCTGAATCCGAGGTTCGACTATCCGGCGTAGCCTCCTCTCCAGTACACCTGAATAGACCTTACCGGGAAGGCTGAGGAGTGTGATCCCACGATAGTCCGGTCCCCCTTCTTAAAGAGAGGGACCACCACCCGGCCTGCCAATCCAGAGGTACCACCGCCGATGTCCACACGATGCTGCAGAGTCTTGTCAACCAAGACAGCCCCACAGCATCCAGAGCCTTAAGGAACTCCGGGCGGTTCTCATCCTAATTCGGGGCCTTGCCACCGAGGAGCTTTTTAACTACCTCAGCAACCTCAGCCCCAGAAATAGGAGAGTCCACCACAGATCCCCAGGCACTACTTCCTCATAGGAAGACGTGTTGGTGGGATTGAGGAGGTCTTCGAAGTATTCCTTCCACCTATCCACAACATCCGCAGTTGAGGTCAGCAGAACACCATCCGCACCATACACGGTGTTGACAGTCCACTGCTTCCCCTTCCTGAGGCGGCGGATGGTGGTCCAGACTTGCTTCGAAGCCGTCCGGAATTCGTTTTCCATGGCTTCTCCGAACTCTTCCCTTGTTCGAGTTTTTGCCTCTGTGACCGCTGAAGCTGCACACCGCTTGCCCTGTCGGTACCTGTCCACTGCCTCTGGAGTCCTATGAGCCAAAAGAACCCGATAGGACTCTTTTTTCAGCTTGACGGCATCCCTCACCGCCGGTGTCCCCCAACGGGTTCGAGGATTACCGCCACGACAGGCACCAACTACCTTGCGGCCACAGCTCCAGTCAGCCGCCTTGACAATAGAGGTGCGGAACATGGTCCACTCGGGCTCAATGTCCAGCACCTCCCTCGTGACATGTTCAAAGTTTTTCCGGAGGTGGGAATTGAAACTCTCTGACAGGAGACTCTGCCAGACGTTCCCAGCAAACCCTCACAATGCGTTTGGGCCTGCCAGGTCTGTCCGGCATCCTCCCCTACCATCGCAGCCAACTCACCACCAGGTGGTGATCGGTTGAAAGCTCTGCCCCTCTCTTCACCCGGGTGTCCAAAACATGAGGCCGCAAATCCGATGACACAACTACAAAGTCGATCATGGAACTGCGGCCTAGGGTGTCCTGGTGCCAAGTGCACATATGGACACCCTTATGTTTGAACATGGTGTTTGTAATGGACAAACTGTGACAAGCACAGAAGTCCAATAACAAAACACCACTCGGGTTCAGATCCGGGCGACCATTCTTCCCAATCACGCCTCTCCAGGTTTCACTGTCGTTACCAACATGAGCGTTGAAGTCCCCCAGTAGGACAAGGGAATCACCCGGGGGAGCACTTTCCAGTACTCCCTTGAGTGTACCCAAAAAGGGTGGGTACTCTGAACTGTTGTTTGGTGCGTAAGCACAAACAACAGTCAGGACCCGTCCCCCCACCCGAAGGCGGAGGGAGGCTACCCTTTCGTCCACTGGGTTGAACTCCAACGTGCAGGCTTTAAGCCGGGGGGCAACCAGAATTGCCACCTCAGCCCGTCGCCTCTCACTGCCGGCCACGCCAGAGTGAAAGAGAGTCCAGCCCCTTTCAAGAGAAGTGGTTCCAGAGCCCTTGCTGTGCGTCGAAGTGAGTCCGACTACATCCAGCCGGAATTTCTCTACTTCGCGCACTAGCTCAGGCTCCTTTCCCCCCAGTGAGGTGACGTTCCACGTCCCAAGAGCGAGCTTATGTAGATAGATAGATAGATAGATAGTACTTTATTTATTCCGTCAGGAGAGTTCCTTCAGGAAAATTAAAATTTTCAGCACAATCCCATTCAAGTTTAGACAAACATTACAGGGAGACAGAACAGGATCGCTGACGGGTCTGCCGGCTTCCAGCGCCCCTTACAAAAAAGATGAGATAAAGGTAAACAAAGGGGGGAGGGGGGGGGGAGAAAAAAATAGAAGATTAAAATAAAATTAAAAAAAAATCGGTCTTTGCCTGGGCCCTGGAGAGGAGGTGCAGACTGAGGCCAAGGGAAAAAAACAAATAAATTAAAAAAAATAAAAAAACAACTCATAACCATTGCTTTCCTCCTCTCTAAGGTTCTCATAATCATTATTGTCACAGACGTCCCACTGGATCATTATTGTCACCGATGTCCCACTGGGTGTGAGTTTTCCTTGCCCTTATGTGGGCCTACCGAGGATGTCGTGGTGGTTTGTGCAGCCCTTTGAGACACTAGTGATTTAGGGCTATATAAGTAAACATTGATTGATTGATTGAACCATGGTACACATCCCTCTTCCATGTGTGTAAGAGGGAAACATCAAACATCAAAGAACACAGAGGACATTAAAGACATTAAAGCAGCAGATACAACCAGACACTTCTACATACAGCTATGAATAAAAAGTAAAAGAAACATATCCACTGTGGGGGCCTCTGCGGTGTTCCACGCCATCGTCTGCTGGGGAGGAGGGAGCATGGTCAGAGACAGAAGCAGACCCAACAAAGCAACCAAGACAGCCGACTCCACTCTCGGTCAGTGTCCAGTCCGCATGGATGAGCGAGGATACGTCCAAGGTGACTGAGGTGTCCGACACCTGCTCACCCAGTCAAGACACCGCGAAGCCTCTCCGTCCCAGCGCTCAGTGCTAGCTCCGCAGCCCTGTCCCTTCATCCGCATCTCCTCCAGTACATCCAAACAGACTCTGGTGTAGCAGACACCCAGCAGCTGGTCTCCATAGCCAAAAGGCTCCTGGGAGGCAGATCCAGAAGTCCACAAAAAAAGCACCACAGAGGTCACGAAAGTGCCACCCCTTGTCACACAGTCCCAAAGGGTCCCGGACCAAAAGGCAAAAAAATATAATAAGACATGAAAACAAGAGGGAAACACAAAAGGACGACACAAGAGCACAGAGCTCCTGCCTACAGCAGCCACTACAGCAGCGCCATCTTGGAAAAAAAAAAAAAAATGTAGCCGAGGATCGGACCGCCAAGTGCCCTGCCTTCGGCTGCCGCCCAGCTCACATTGCACCCGACCTCTATGGCCCCTGCTATGGGTGGTGAGCCCATTGGAGGGGGGACCCATGTTGCCTCTTCGGGCTGTGCCTGGCCGGGCCCCATGGGTACAGGCCCGGCCACCAGGCGCTCGCCATCGTGCCCCACCTCCGGGCCTGGCTCCAGAGGGGGGCCCCGGTGACCTGCGTCCGGGCGAGGGAAATCTGGGTCCTTTGTTTTTACTTTTCATAGAGGTTATTTATATATATATATATTAGGACTGAGGTAGAGAAGCTCCGGCTGGATATAGTCGGACTCACTTCGACGCACAGCAAGGGCTCTGGAAGCAGTTCTCTAGAGAGGCACTGGACTCCTTCACACTCTGGCGTTGCACGCAATGAGAGGTGACAAGTTGGGGTAGCAATTCTTTTTGCCCCCCAGCTCAAAGCCTGTACGTTAGAGTTCAACCCGGTGGACGAAAGGGTAGCCTGCCTCCGCCTTTGGGTTGGGGGACGGGTCCTGACTGTTTTTTGTGCTTACGTACCAAACAGCAGTTCAGAGTACCCACCCTTCTTGGATACACCCGAGGGAGTACCGGAAAGTTCTCCCCCGGGTGATTCCCTTGTCCTACTGGGGGACTTTAACGTGCATGTTTGCAACGACAGTGAAACCTGGAGAGGTGTAATTGGGAAGAATGGCCGCCCGGATCTGAAGCCGAGTGGTGATTTGTTATTGGACTTTTGTGCTCATCACAGACTGTCCATAACAAACACCATGTTCAAACATAAGGGTGTCCATATGTGCACTTGGCACCAGGACACCCTAGGCCCCAGTTCCATGATCGACTTTGTAGTTGTGTCATCGGATTTGCGGCCTCATGTTTTGGACACCCGGGTGAAGAGAGGGGCAGAGCTTTCAACCGATCACCACCTGGTGGTGAGTTGGCTGCGATGGTAGGGGAGGATGCCGGACAGACCTGGCAGGCCCAAACGCATTGTGAGGGTTTGCTGGGAACGTCTGGCAGAGTCTCCTGTCAGAGAGTTTCAATTCCCACCTCCGGAAAAACTTTGAACATGTCACGAGGGAGGTGCTGGACATTGAGCCCGAGTGGACCATGTTCCGCACCTCTATTGTCGAGGCGGCTGATCGGAGCTGTGGCCGCAAGGTAGTTGGTGCTTGTCGTGGCGGTAATCCTAGAACCCCCCGGTGGATACCAGCGGTGAGGGATGCCGTCAAGCTGAAGAAGGAGTCCTACCGGGTTCTTTTGGCTCATAGGACTCCAGAGGCAGTGGACAGGTACCGACAGGCCAAGCGGTGTGCAGCTTCAGCGGTCACAGAGGCAAAAACTCGGACATGGGAAGAGTTTGGGGAAGCCATGGAAAATGACTTCCGGATGGCTTCGAAGCGATTCTGGACCACCATCCGCCGCCTCAGGAAGGGGAAGCAGTGCACTGTCAACACCGTGTATGGTGCGGATGGTGTTCTGCTGACCTCAACTGCGGATGTTGTGGATAGGTGGAAGGAATACTTTGAAGACCTCCTCAATCCCACCAACACGTCTTCCTATGAGGAAGCAGTGCCTGGGGAATCTGTGGTGGACTCTCCTATTTCTGGGGCTGAGGTTGCTGAGGTATTTAAAAAGCTCCTCGGTGGCAAGGCCCCAGGGGTGGATGAGATCCACCCGGAGTTCCTTAAGGCTCTGGATGCTGTGGGGCTGTCTTGGTTGACAAGACTCTGCAGCATCGCGTGGACATCGGGGGCGGTACCTCTGGATTGGCAGACCGGGGTGGTGGTCCCTCTCTTTAAGAAGGGGGACCGGAGGGTGTGTTCCAACTATCGTGGGATCACTCTCCTCAGCCTTCCCGGTAAGGTTTATTCAGGTGTACTGGAGAGGAGGCTACGCCGGATAGTTGAACCTCGGATTCAGGAGGAACAGTGTGGTTTTCGTCCTGGTCGTGGAACTGTGGACCAGCTCTATACTCTCGGCAGGGTTCTTGAGGGTGCATGGGAGTTTGCCCAACCAGTCTACATGTGCTTTGTGGACTTGGAGAAGGCATTCGACCGTGTCCCTCGGGAAGTACTGTGGGGAGTGCTCAGAGAGTATGGGGTATCGGACTGTCTTATTATGGCAGTCCGATCCCTGTACGATCAGTGTCAGAGCTTGGTCCGCATTGCTGGCAGTAAGTCGAACACGTTTCCAGTGAGGGTTGGACTCCGCCAAGGTTGCCCTTTGTCACCGATTCTGTTCATAACTTTTATGGACATAATTTCTAGGCGCAGTCAAGGCATTGAGGGGTTCCGGTTTGGTGGCCGCGGGATTAGGTCTCTGCTTTTTGCAGACGATGTGGTCCTGTTGGCTTCATCTGGCCGGGATCTTCAGCTCTCACTGGATCGGTTTGCAGCCGAGTGTGAAGCGGCCGGAATGAGAATCACCCCCTCCAAATCCGAGTCCATGGTTCTCTCCCGGAAAAGGGTGGAGTGCCATCTCCGGGTTGGGGAGGAGACCCTGCCCCAAGTGGAGGAGTTCAAGTACCTAGGAGTCTTGTTCACGAGTGGGGGAAGAGTGGATCGTGAGATCGACAGGCGGATCGGTGCGGCGTCTTCAGTAATGCGGACGTTGTACCGATCTGTTGTGGTGAAGAAGGAGCTGAGCCAGAAGGCAAAGCTCTCAATTTACCGGTCGATCTACGTTCCCATCCTCACCTATGGTCATGAGCTTTGGGTCATGACCGAAAGGATAAGATCACGGGTACAAGCGGACGAAATGAGTTTCCTCCGCCGTGTGGCGGGGCTCTCCCTTAGAGATAGGGTGAGAAGCTCTGCCATCCGGGAGGAACTCAAAGTAAAGCCGCTGCTCCTCCACATCGAGAGGAGCCAGATGAGGTGGTTCGGGCATCTGGTCAGGATGCCACCCGAACGCCTCCCGAGGGAGGTGTTTAGGGCACGTCCAACCGGTAGGAGGCCTCGGGGAAGACCCAGGACACGTTGGGAAGACTATGTCTCCCGGCTGGCCTGGGAACGCCTCGGGATCCCCCGGGAAGAGCTAGACGAAGTGGCTTGGGAGAGGGAAGTCTGGGCTTCCCTGCTTAGGCTGCTGCCCCCGCGACCCGACCTCGGATAAGCGGAAGAAGATGGATGGATGGATGGATGGATATATATATATATATATATATATATATATATATATATATATATATATATAGTTCTTTTTTTTTAATTTTTATAAATGTCTAATGATAATGTCAATGAGGGATTTTTAATCACTGCTTTGCTGAAATTATACCTAAAATTGATACTATTGTTGAGAATATTTATTTTTGTTCCACTACTTTTGGTTTGTTCTGTGTCGTGTTTGTGTCTCCTCTCAATTGCTCTGTTTATTACAGTTCTGAGTGTTGCTGGGTCAGGTTGGGTTTTGGAATTGGATTGCATTGTTATGGTATTGCTGTGTATTGTTTTGTTGGATTGATAAAAAAATAAAAAATAAATAAAAACATTTTAAAAATACATTTTTTAAAAATGAGAATCAATTCTAAATCACACAACGTGAGAATCGCGAATGAAATTCGAATCGATTTTTTCCCACACCCATAATACACATATATATATATATATATATATATATAGAGACACGTTTATATGTAAGTATTATTCATATATATATATATATATATATATATATATATATATATGGTACTTTATTTTTGCCAAGTACAACCCATAATTAATTGACTGTTGATATGCTTGTAGGTTTGCAATTATAAAAATCAATAAAACACTAATAACAAAAAAAAACACACTGTCAACAGCTTTTGGATTTTTTTTTTAACCGTATCTATCATAATCATATCTTTACAACATATATGGTCCAGACGCATACTAAATGTATATGTTTTGAGAGAAAAATATTCCTCAAAATTGTTATGGCTCCAGCCATGGTGTTATTTTCTGCACTAATATCTAATTTGCATGTATATGTAATTAAAATGACAACATTTTTAAAATAAAGGGCTTTATAACAATTGTAACACAACTATACATATCTGAAAACATATTGATCAGTTTGAAAAGCCGGTCGACTTTTGGGGCTGTCTGATTGCCATAGAACAGGGGTCGGCAACCTTCAGCATACAAAGAGCCATTTCAGCCCATTTCTCACCAAATAAAACCAACCTAGAGCTGCAAACTCTGTTTGAGCCCTAAAATGACGATAGCACTACTTTTAGTTTCATCACATTTATGCTGTAAAATTAATAAATCAAACACTTGACAGAATACGACTCAGCAAGTATTTTTACTCTGATCAGCTTTCCGCAGCAGTTCCGAAACGTCTCTTTTTTGGTCATCTCTAGTTTGGTAGTATATTTGTGTGTGTCCTGGAAAAGTATTTATTTTTTATTGTTTGTTACTTTCCCTCCACCCATTAAGCACACAAGTGAACCAACCTTGTCAACAGTGAATGCAAATGAAACTGTCCATGAAGCATTAAATGTTCTGTTTTCATCAGAGATGTTTACCTTCTTGATTTGTCCTTTGTTTTTGCTACTTTAACCGCTAAAAAAATGATACAACTGCTTGGCAGCAAAAGTTGATGCAGAAGGGGTGTTACGTTCATTTCGACAGACAAAATATTACAAGATCACAAACTCTCTAAAATAAAAACGGTTACATAACTAAATTAAAATAATAGCTATTATTTTTTGACGTTTTTTAAAAACCAGAGCCGCGGGCTGCAGACCCCTGTTATTGACAATTTAAGAATTTTCCCAAAGATGAATATGGATGAACAAGATTTGTGGAACCAAATACATATCTTTTAACATTTTAATTAATTTTTATATGATCATTTGGTAACACTTTAGTATGGGGAACATATTCACCATTAATTAGTTGCTCATTAACATGCTAATTAGTAACATATTGGCTCTTAAAGGCTTACTGAAATGAGATATTCTTATTCAAACGGGGATAGCAGGTTCATTCTATGTGTCATACTTGATCATTTCACGATATTGCCATATTTTTGCTGAAAGGATTTAGTAGAAAACATAGACGATAAAGTTTGCAACTTTTGGTCGCTAATAAAAAAGCCTTGCATGTACCGGAACTGGCAGACGATGTGCGCGTGACGTCACAGGCTGTCGGGCTCCTCACATCCTCACATTGTTTATAATCATAGCCACCAGCAGCAAGAGTGATTCGGACCGAGAAAGCGATGATTTCCTCATTAATTTGACCGAGGATGAAAGATTTGTGGATGAGAAAAGTTAGAGTTAAGCATTAGAAGAAAAAAAAAGGCGAGGGCCGTGAGAGCGATTCAGACGTTATTAGACACATTTACTAGGATAGTTCTGAATATCCCTTATCTGATTATGGTGTTACTCGTGTTTTAGTGAGATTATAAAGTCATACCTGAAAGTCGGAGGGGTGTGTTGACCGCCAGTGTCTGTGATGGAAGCCATGGAGGAGCCTAGAAAGTCGCAGCTGCCTTTTTGACAGCTGTTGCAGGAGGACGCAAACGCCGCTGATGTTGCCGGTAAGAGCCGACTTATTAACACCATTTTCTCACCGAAACCTGCCGGTTGACATGTGGTCGGGAAACATGTTTGCTTGACCGCTCTCTTCCATATTAAAGCTTCACAATAAACAAATAAACACTGGCTGTGTTTTGGTTGCTAAAGGCAGCTGCAATCCACCGCTTTCCACCAACAGCATTCTTCTTTACAGTCTCCATTATTAATTGAACAAATTGCAAAAGATTCAGCAACACAGATGTCCAAAATACGGTGTAATTATGCGATTAAATCGGACGACTTTTAGCCGTGAGTGGTGCTGTGATAAAATGTCCGCTCAAACCAATAACGTCACAAGCACGAGTCAACATAAGCGTCATCATTCCGCGACGTTTTCAACAGGAAACTTCGCAGGAAATTTAAAATTGTAATTTAATAAACTAAAAAGGCCGTATTGGCATGTGTTGCAATGTTAATATTTCATCATTGATATATAAACTATCAGACTGCGTGGTCGGTAGTAGTGGGTTTCAGTAGGCCTTTAATTAGTTATTATAAAGTACTTATTTATGTCTTATTCTGCATGGCCTTACTATACAACAACCCTAACCCTACCAAATAGCTCAAATTTAGGTCTTCGTTACTTACAATATGTTCCCCGAGTGTCCAAATAACTCTTAAGTAAGTCTTTGTTACTTAGAATTTGTTCCCCATTCTAAAGTGTTACAGATCATTTCTATGAAAGCTTAAAACAGTTTGCATTGCACATAAAAAAACATGGCAAGATATAACAGGAGCCTTGTTGACAAAGATGGTATAAACAGAGGTTCTGCCTAGAACATAGCTCAACCATGTCCACAGCCATTGGTAGTACATTGTGCATACATTTTGGTCAAGATGGTCAGAAATAGAACATTTCTGACAATTATCTAACCTCACACCAGTATTGTTGCCATTGCCACTCCAGCCTTGACTTTCCATACTTTTCTCCTTTTTGGGTTGCGGGTAAAGTGATGCATATTCTTCCCGCAGTTTTTTGACGAGTGAAGCAGCCCCATGATGCACAACCGGGCATATTTACACGACAAAAACAACTCTTCGACTAAAAGAGAAGCCGAATGAGGAAGTGAAGTGTGCACATGGTACAAAGCATGGCGCCTGTAGTCAGGTGAGGGGCTTTTGACCAATTATTAAGGAGATGATCTGAAACCGAGTTGTCTATATTCTCTTTATGCACGACTCTGCCTCAATACACAAGCAATCTAGAGTTTTTTTCGACTCTTTGCGATGATAATTCTGCAGCCTCTGTATGCCTGAATACTGAAGAGTTGGTTTCTGGGTTCAACTCTATTTGTTGACAAACACTGGACACGATCACTCCTTTCAAGTACCGCCGCTCTAAAGCTACGCCTCAGCCCTGGTTGAATGACGTCACTCGTGCAGCCAGGCGCAGGTGTAGGATAGCAGAGAGAAAATGGAAAAAAGACAGGCTGCATGTGTCCTTTGCCATTTTTAAAGAAAGCCTGATTTCCTTTCAGATGACTGTAAAAGCAGAGATGAATATATATCCATCTCAGATTATATTTTTTAACTGTAACAACCCCAGAGTTCTGTTGAAAACTATTAACACTGTCATTGATGCTCCCAAATCTGTTTGTTTTGATGCTTCTTTTCTATTCTGTGAAAATTGTCTCCATTTTTGTCACTGACAAAATTGTGTCAACTAGAGCCAGTTTATCCCAGCCTTCTTAAGACCCTTCTGTTCCTCTGCATTTTTCTGCTGTTTTCCATCAGTTTGCGCCAGTGTCCTTTTCTTTTTTAAATGACACAGTTAGTCATATGTAGCCCTCTGGTTCTCCTGCAGATGCCCCCCCACCTCGCCTGTTTAAGGAGGTACTTGTTACTACTGGTTTAAGTGTCCTAAACATTATCAATAATAGTCTCTCTTCTGGAATAGTTCCAGTAGAGTTTAAACATGCACGACCTCTACTTAAAAAACCAAGCCTTGACCCCTTTCTCCTCTCTAACTTTAGACCTATCTCTAATCTTCCATACATTTCCAAAATATTAGAGAAGGTTGTCTACAGTCAGTTGTTGCCCTTCTTAGAGGATAATGGTATCACTGAGCTGTTCCAGTCCGGTTTTAAAGCCCTCCACAGCACAGAGTCAGCGTTTCTAAAAGTTTTTAACGATATCCTCCTGTCAACTAATTCTGGCAAATATAAATGATAAATGGGTTGTACTTGTATAGCGCTTTTCTACCTTCAAGGTACTCAAAGCGCTTTGACACTACTTCCACATTTACCCATTCACACACACATTCACACACTGATGGAGGGAGCTGCCATGCAAGGCGCCAACCAGCACCCATCAGGAGCAAGGGTGAAGTGTCTTGCTCAGGACACAACGGACGTGACAAGGTTGGTTCTAGGTGGGATTTGAACCAGTGACCCTCGGGTTGCGCACGGCCACTCTCCCACTGCGCCACGCCGTGTCGTCCTGGTGCTTTTAGATCTATCTGCTGCGTTCGACACCATCGACCATGCCACCTTAATCACTCGTCTTGAGAACTGTGTGGGTATTAAGGGCGCCACCCTCAACTGGTTCCGGTCGTACCTAACAGACAGGAGTTTCTGTGTAAAAATAGACAGTTTTATGTCTTCCACAGCTCCTTTACCACATGGGGTCCCCCAGGGCTCAATCCTTGCCCCAATCTTATTTGCTCTTTACCTTCTACCCCTTGGTTCTATTTTTAAGAAATACGGTATTGCCTTTCATTTTTATGCTGATGATTGCCAGATGTATTTTCCCATGGCACAAAATAACACAGTTCAACGTCTCATTGACTGCCTGCACGACATCAAAGCCTGGCTTTTAGCTAACTTCCTGAGCCTAAATGAAGACAAAACAGAAGTTATGTTGTTTGGTCCAACTCGCTCTCCCTCCCCCAACGTTGACCTCGGCACTCTGACCCCGTATCTCAGCGACTGTGTCACAAACCTGGGGGTAAAGTTCGACCCAGATTTTAAATTCGAAAAACAAATCAGCGGAGTCGGTGAAAAAAGCTTTTATCAATTGCGCCAAATAGCTAAAGTGAAACCGCTTCTATCAGGACATAATCTCGAGAAATTAATCCACGCCTTTATCTCGAATTGTTTACCATACTGCAATGCCCTGTATGTAGGCATTAGCCAGGCCTCCCTTGCCCGCCTGCAGCGCGTGCAGAACTCTGCTGCTTGTCTGCTAACACAGACCCGCAGACGTGAGCACATCACCCCTATATTAGCGTCCCTTCACTGGCTCCCTGTGCGTTACTGAATCAACTTTAAACTCCTATTTGTTTTTAAATGTCTGAACAACCTCGCGCCAACATATCTCTCCGACCTCCTTCACCCTTACTGCCCCACCCGAACCCTAAGATCAGCCGATCAGCTGCTACTGACGGTCCCTGACACAAGGCTGAAGCTTAGAGGTGACAAAGCTTTCGCCGCTGCTGCTCCCAAGCTCTGGAATGACTTACCTCTGAGTATTAGACAAGCCTCCTCTCTTCCTGTTTTTAAATCTCTCTTAAAAACATACTTTTATTCCGTGGCTTTTAATACTGAGTGATATCCATCCTGCAATGGCGCCCCATAATACACCTGCTATGAACCTGTTTTTATGTTTTATTTATTTTATTTGTTTATTTTTTATCGTGTTCTGTTTGTGTTGTGTTGTGTTTGCTCGATTCTCGTATTATCTTTTAACCTGTCCATTGTACAGCACTTTGGCTACCCCTGTGGTAACTTTTAAATGTGCTTTACAAATGAAGTTGATTTGATGTGACTTACTGCACAATGTTTGCTCTCACTGGGATGCTGACTGCTAGGATGTTCAAATGTTCCCGTTTGGATGAAAAATGACTCATAATCCTCGTGAGGAAAAGAGGAATAGAACAAAGCCTCTTTTCGCATCGTTCTTTTCATTACGGATCTAAATTGGCTGTCAAAGTGCAATGACTTGTCGGATTATGTCCTCATCTATCAAGGTGAGAGGCATTATTTATGATCTAAAAATAAACGTCCATGAGCTCCGGCGCGCAGAAGCAGCTCACCCCCTGATGATGTCAACATAGCCACACAAGCTCGTGATCATGATGTTAATTGCTGATTAATCGCTGATTTAAGTACAGTAGTTTGGTTGCATCAGCGCTTATAAAAAACCATATCACTATTACTTGGTTGAAGCTGTAGTTTCATTTGCACCTGCATTTTAATGACAGTTTATTTACGAAAACATACATTATTATTATTATTGATTTATTAAAATGTATCTTTTTGACGTATGTAAATGTATTTTTCATCAGTTTTTATGAGTCCTTTAATTTGCAGTATATTGGTTTAGTATTTATTTTTGTTATCAGCTCAAACTAAGCCTTAATAATAAATCTTTGTGGTTAACACATCATTTCATATCATTTGACAAGGTTGATCCTGTTAAAGTGTAAGTAGTTTAGATATATTTCTTGACTATGATCACAATCAACAGTAATATCGCCAATTTAATGTTAATATTGGAGCGGGCCCCGGGGGTCATGAAGGTTAAGCTCTAAAGCAGAGGTCCCCAACCTTTGTTGCACCAGGGACCGGTTTAATGTAGTCATTATTTTCACGGACTTACCTTCCTCGTGTGGCAGATAAATATAACAAATAAGTGCATGAAGAATGAATACATGAAAAACTCATTAGTGGAATTAGTGGGAGCCCCTGGCCTTTTCCCTTTGCAAAAAAACTCTCCATTGACTTTGATTTTTTTACTCGTCTTTGCTTGTAGTAGGCTTTTTTTTGGCTTTAGTACCTGATGGGTTATAGGTGATACATCACATTTAAGGACAAAATAGACTTAGAAATATTTGCTATTAGTTCCAATATATTTCTGTAGATTTTTATTTCCATTTTCATTTGCAATATTTCATACGTAGATACACTAAATGTTAGCTTTTTTGGTCCAATTTCCCATGCGTAAATACATCTGTTATTGCAGACTACTTGTATAATAGGACTACGTGCAATAACACCAGCACTTTAACTTAGTAAGCCAAAGAAGATGTGTATTTTATACCCTCAGCACAATTATTATATACAACACTTCCGCATTTCTCAACTCCTATGGTCACTTTGTCCTTGATCTGATCTGATCTTAGGTCATCAACCGTAGTTAAACGCCTACTGAAATGAGATTTTCTTATTTAAACGGGGATAGCAGGTCCATTATATGTGTCATACTTGATCATTTCGCGATATTGCCATATTTTTGCTGAAACGATTTAATAGAGAACATCGACGATAAAGTTTGCAACTTTAGGTCGCTAATAAAAAAGCCTTGCCTGTACCGGAAGTAGCAGACGATGTGCGCGTGACATCACGGGTTGTAGAGCTCCTCACATCCTTATATTGTTTACAATCATAGCCACCAGCAGCGAGAGTGACCCGAGAAAGCGACAATTTCCCCAATAATTTGAGCGAGGATGAAAGATTTGTGGATGAGGATATTGAGAGTGAAAGACTAGGAAAAAAAAAAGAAGGCGAGGGCAGTGAGAGCAATTCAGATGTTATTAGACACATTTACTAGGATAATTCTGGAAAATCCCTTATCTGCTTATTGTGTTACGAGTGTTTTAGTGAGATTATATGTACCTGTAACCCGGAGGGGTGTGGCCACGGGTGTGGTGGCCACCAGTGTCTCCGGTGGGAGGAGGTAGAGAGTCCGCAGCTGCAGGACGCAAGCTCCGCTCATGTCTACGGTAAGGGCCGACTTATTACCACAATTTTCTCACCGAAACCTGCCGGTTGACATGTGGTAGAGAAACATGTTCGCTTGACCACTCTGTTCCATATTAAAGCTTCACCTTCGGGAGTGTAAACAAGGAAACACCGGCTGTGTTTTGTGTTGCTAAAGGCAGCTGCAATACACCGCTACCCACCTACATCTTTCTTCTTTGACTTCTCCATTATTAATTAAACAAATTGCAAAAGATTCAGCAACACAGATGTCCAGAATACTGTGTAATTACGCGGTTAAAGCAGACAACTTTTAGCAGTGATCGGTACTGGAAGAACATGTCCGCTACAACCGGTGACGTCATGCGCACGAGTCATCATTTCGCGACATTTTCAACAGGATACTTCGCGGGAAATTGAAAATTGCAATTTAGTAAACTTAGAAGGCCGTATTGGCATGTGTTGCAATGTTGAATCCTTTTTTTTTTCTTTGTCATGAAAAAGGGAGGTTTTTGTGGTTGGTGCACTAATTGTAAGTGTATGTTGTGTTTTTTATGTTGATTTAATAAAAAAATACAATAAAATAAAAATATATTTTTATTTTTATTTTTTTAAATAAAAAAAGGAATAAAAAATTATTCTGCGGCCCGGTACCAATCGGGCCATGGCCCGGTGGTTGGGGACCACTGGTGTAATACATCTATGATCAAGCTTACTTTTGTGTCTGGTGGTACTAGCAAAAATTAAGTATGAGGAAATGCGGTTGGTTATAAATTATTTAATGTCTCTGTGCGGCCCGGTAGCAAACATGTCACGGACCGGTGGTTGTGGATCACTGCTCTAAAGTACATCCAGATTTATTTTCGATTGTATTGTCCCTTGAGGATATCCCGGGCTCGGGATCTTTCTGTGTGCAGTTTGCATGTCCTACCCTTGACTGCATGGGTTCCCTCCGGGTACTCCGGCTTCCTCCCACTTCCAAAGACATGCACTTGGGGATAGGTTGATTGGCAACACTAAATTGGCCCTAGTGTGTGAATGTTGTCTCTCTATCTGTGTTGGCTCTGTGACGAGGTGGCGATTTGTCCAGGGTGTACCCCGCCTTCCGCCTGATTGCAGCTGAGATAGGCTCCAGCAACCCCGCGACCGCGAACGGGACAAGCGGTAGAAAATGGATGGATGGATTTAATATAGTATTTGTTTAAATGTGGGAGAAGTATTTACTATTGAACTTTTTGAGCAATTTTTTTTCGCTTGATTTTAAACCAGCCACGTGTTCATTTCTTTACACACAGCTTCAATTTGTTTACGTCAGCATCAACTATGACAGCACCACATGACAGAATCCATGCTGATGTTTTGTGTCAGTGCTACGGGGGGGGATATGCATCTATAGTTTGTAATGTGTGCCATTACAATGTACTGCAGTGTTCCATTTTGACATGTCTGTCTTGTCTCAATGAATTAAACGTGAACCCGCAACTGTGTCGCAGTGACTTTCTTTAAATCATGGGTGTCAAACTCTGGCCCGTGGGCCAAATTTGTCCCGCCGTGTAATTTCATTTGGCCCTTGAGTAATATCAAATTAAGATTAGAGCTGGCCCGCCGGCATTATACAGAGGCAATGCCTCTGTAACACTGCATTCACCGCTAATACTCGTACTTGCCAACCCTCACGATTTTCCCGGGAGACTCCCAAAGTTCAGTGCCCCTCCTGAAAATCTCCCGGGGCAACCATTCTTCCGAATTTCTCCCGATTTCCACCCGGACAACAATATTGGGGGTTTGCCTTGAAGGATTTTCCGACCACTTTTCCGCCATACATACAACGTACCGGGCCAGTCACATAATATACAGTGTGCGGCTTTAACACATTCAAGTGAATGCAAGGCATACATTAGGGTCACACTGAGGGTGGCCGTATAAACAACTTTAACACTTACAAATATGCGGCACACTGTGAAGCCACACCAAACAAGAATGACAAACACAATTCGGGAGAACATCCGCACTGTAGCACAACATAAACAATACCCAGAACCCCTTGCAGCACTAACTCTTCCGGGACGCTACAATATACAACCCGCTACCCCTATTTTTATTTAAATTTTATTTGATATGCCATTGATATTTTTTACTCATTATCAGAGGTGGGTAGAGTAGCCAGAAATTGTACTCAAGTAAGAGTACTGTTACTTTAGAGATGTATTGCTCAAGTAAAAGTAAGGAGTAGTCACCCAAATATTTACTTGAGTAAAAGTATGTTGTGAAAAAACTACTCAAGTACTGAGTAACTGATGAGTAACCTGATTACGGCAACAAATAATGCACAAAAACATAAAAACAGCAATGAGCAAATTCAGAGCCAGGAATATCTCTTAAGCAACTAAAACAATAATATATATTAAATAATAGTACATTAAAATAAAATAAATAAATGGCACATTGAGCCACAATAACTTAACAGCACCATAGCCTCAGTAGGCATTGATTGATTTGATTGATTGATTAAAACCTGTATTAGTAGATTGCACAGTACAGTACATATTCCGTACAATTGACCACTAAATGGTAACACCCCAATAAGTTTTTCAACGTTTATCAATTACTTAGTAAATGACCAAATCGAGGTGATCTACCTCATATATGTATATATATATACACACACACACATATCATTTATACACACACAAATCATTTATACACACACATATCATATATATATATATATATATATATATATACACACATACATTTATATATATATATATACACATACATTTATATATATATATATATATATATATACGTACATACATTTATATATGTACATATATATTATATATATATATATATACATATATATATATACAGTATATAATTTGTATTTATTTATTTTGCCGTTTTTGTTCACATGTTGAAGGTGTTTTAATGAATATTCATGCATGTTTACACACACATCATTTATACACACACATATCATACATACATACATACACACACAAATAATTTGTACACACACATATCATATATATATATATATATGTATGTACATACATTTATAGAAATATACATGAATATATATATATATATATATATATATATATATATATATATATATATGTACATACATTTATATATACAGTATATAATTTATATTTATTTATTTTGCCGTTTTTGTTCACATGTTGAAGGTGTTTTAATGAATATACATGCATGTTTAACATATAGATTCCTATCTTTCATGAAGACAAGTATATAAGTCGGTGTATTACCTGATTCTGATGACTTGCAATGATGGTAATCAGACGTCCTCGTTTTCAAATGGAGGAGAAAAAAAGTTCCTCTTTTGTGTCTAATACCACATGAAAGTCGTTGGTTGTTGGCATCTTATTCGTCCAGCTTCTATATTCGTTTTTATACACTTTACAAGAAATACATTGGCGGCAAACTCCGTAGCTTGCTAGCTTGTTTGCGCTGGCTTTCGGAGACTCTTATTTTGTTAGCGCAGGCGCGATGTAGCGGCGCTTTTATTGTGAAGAAAGGAACTGTGCGATCAGTCTTTAGGCTTTTGACCGGAAGTACGGTTGAAATAAAAAGTGTCTTTTTTCCTTTACACTTTTGATTGATTGATTGAAACTTTTATTAGTAGATTGCACAGTACAGTACATATTCCGTACAATTGACCACTAAATGGTAAAACCCCAATACGTTTTTCAACTTGTTTAAGTTACCATCAATTGATTAACGTGGACCCCGACTTAAACAAGTTGAAAAACTTATTCGGGTGTTACCATTTAGTGGTCAATTGTACGGAATATGTACTGTACTGTGCAATCTACTAATAAAAGTATCAATCAATCAATCAATCAATCAATCAAAGTCGGGTCATGTGACCGCCTGGCTCTGTTTGATTGGTCCAATGTCACCAGTGACTGCATGTGATTGGTGAAACGCAGGCATGCGTAGATTGTACTTTGAAGCTCTGTCATTAACCAAAACAAACATTAATAGATCGATTAAAAAAAGTAGCGAGTAGCGAGCTGAATGTAGATAAATGGAACAGAGTAAAAGTAGCGTTTCTTCTCTATAAATATACTCAAGTAAAATAAAAAGTATGTTGCATAAAAACTACTCGTAGAAGTACAATTTATCCCAAAAGTTACTCAAGTAAATGTAACGGAGTAAATGTAGCGCGTAACTACCCACCTCTGCTCATTATTATAATTTGAATCTCGATTTTGTATGTGACTATAATGTTATATAAGCCCTACTTGTTTAATATTCTAATATTCAATGCAAAACTTGTTTGGGTCCCTATTAAAAGGTTAATTTGATCAACGTTGGCCCGCGGCTTTGTTCAGTTTTAAATTTTGGCCCACTCTGTATTTAAGTTTGACACCCTTGCTTTAAATCTATCCATCCATCCATTTTCTACCGCTTATTCCCTTCGGGGTTGTGGGGGGCGCTGGTGCCTATATCAGCTACAATCGGGCGGAAGGGAGAGTACACCCTGGACAAGTCGCCACCTCATCGCAGGGCCAACACAGATAGACAGACAACATTCACACTCACATTCACACACTAGGACCAATTTAGTGTTGCCAATCAACCTATCCCCAGGTGCATGTCTTTGGAAGTGGGAGGAAGCCGGAGTACCCGGAGGGAACCCACGCATTCACGGGGAGAACATGCAAACTCCACACAGAAAGATCCTGAGCCCGGGATTGAACCCCAGACTACTCAGGACCCTCGTATTGTGAGGCAGACGCACTAACACCTCTGCCACCGTGAAGCCCTTTCTTTAAATCTTTCTGTGTAATTGTGTTTATTTGGGACAAACTTTACAAACCGAACATTTATCTTTAGAATATATGGAGATACTATCTTTTAAAACAATGTTTTTCAAGCTGTTTTTTTCATAGAAAAAATCCTGAGGCACACCACCTGCAGAAATCATTAAAAAACTCAACTCAGTAGCCAATATTGAGGACAAAAAGTCGTTGGCGCAATTGTAGGATATGAATTCAAACCATAACCAAGCATGCATCACTATAGCTCTTGTCTCAAAGTAGGTGTACTGTCACCACCTGTCACATCACCCCCTGACGCATTTGGAGTTTTTTTGGTGTTTTCCTGTGTGTAGTGTTTTAGTCCTTGTCTTGCGCTCCTATTTTGGTGAATTTCCTGTTTTGTTGGTGTTTTCCTGAAGCAGTTTCATGTCTTCCTTGAGCGATATTCTCTGCACCTGCTTTGTTTTCGCAATCGAGACTGTCTAAGTCCTGCGGACCCTAGCCTTCTTTGTGTGGGTACATTGTTGATTGTCATGTCATGTACGGCCTGGGTCTACTTTGTGCATACAGTACTTGCCAACCTTGAGACCTCCGGTTTCGGGAGGTGGGGGGAGGCGTGATTGGGAGCGTGGTTAAGAGGGGACGAGTATAATTCACCAACTCGAGTATTTCATATATATATATATATATATATATATATATATGTATATATATATATATATATATATATATATATATATATATATAATGTATGAAATACTTGACTTTCAATGAATTCTAGCTATATATTTATTTTATTATATAAATATACATATAAATAAAATATATAGTTGAATTTCAGATGGCACCTATCAAATACACAGTAATAAAAACACAGTTCTACTAACTGTACTGTGCTTGCTGGTTATTAAAAAAAAACAACACTTACCTTTCACTATTTGAGTAACCTTTGTTCTGCTATTTGCGTACTGGCGAGAGTCACTTGCCGTCAGGTGCACAACACCACGTAAATCGTTGGCCAGTCAAAAAGCAACCCCATAACGCTATTGCCAACATTCACCAGGAGATGGCAACAGACAACATAGATCACTCTATTACAGACGGCGTCGCCATGGCTGTAACTTCCTCGTTCTTCTGCTTCGTCTCCTTGTGTGCAATTTTTTATTAAAAATCCGTAGATGTTGTGACGTGATTGGGCAGGCAAGCTGTTTATAAACAGGAAAGCAGACGTGAAAACAGGCTGTCCCCACTCATGGAGCTGAACGGGGCGTGAATTTCGGGAGATTTCCGGGAGAAAAATTTCTTCCGGGAGGTTTTCAGGAGAGGCGCTGAATTTCGGGAGTCTCCCGGAAAACCCGGGAGGGTTGGCAAGTATGACTTTGTAGACCCCGTCTCTGCTCCACACGCTGTAAGTCTTTGCTGTCGTCCAGCAGTTTGTGTTTTGTTTACTTTGCAGCCAGTTCAGTTTTAGTTTCGTTTTGCATAGCCATCCCTAAGCTTCAATGCCTTTTCTTTTTGGTTCAAGCATTAGATACCTTTTTACCTGCATCCTGCCTCCCTCTGTCGTCTGCATATTGTGATCATGACAAAACATTGTCGTCTCACACGACTTGTTCCCAACATCTACAAAGCAATTAGCTACCTGCGCTGTACAGACGCTCAACAACTAAATAGAATTTCTGGTGTGCAAAAAATATTTTTAACCCAAATAGGTGAAATTACATAATCTCCCACGGTAGACCAAACTTTATTTCACGGCACAGTGGTATAAAAAGACGTTTTTAAAACCTAGAGTATGTTTTAGATTAAATAACAGGTTGTGCCAAGGCATTGTGTTTTATGGGTCTGCTTGGAGTCGCCAGTGGTTTCAGCGTTTAGTCAAACTGTAGCAGACACGTTGGTCTGTAACATGAAGAGCCAGGTAGTTCCAACCCTGAGGGGCCGACTGGTGATGTTTGATCTCATCATGGGGCGACATTTAATGATTCCTGACCAGCCACTAATTGGTTTGATCTTATCCTGGATAGCGCAAGACGAGTCCACTCAAACTTAATTAGAGCGTTACAAAAAAAGAACAGTTCCTCCTAAAGTGGGGGAAATAAGTATTTAATCCCCTGCTGATGTGTAGGTTCACCCGCTTATAAAGATATGAACAGTTAAAAACTTGGTGGTACTGTGGGAGTATTTTACAGAGAGAAACAGATCGTATACAAATCTGAAACAAATATTAATAAATAGAGGTTACAAACGATTTTGGGTTTGAGTGAGTGAAATAATCCCCTATCATAAATATTGTAGACTTGCACAAGACCATCACAAGAATCCTGGTGGGAAAGAGACAACTACTGTCACAATTGGCGCTACACCCATCAGAAATCATTTTAGTCCCCATTTCAGTTTTGTTGCCAATCGCAATTCTACAAACTTTTTTAATGCCTTTAGACATCGCCTTTAATGTTTTTTAAAGCCTTAATTTTTGCTAAATCCATTAAATGACTTTTTATTTTTTTTTAATGACTCACGGAAACTCTGGTCCACTTTTACATGTGAAACATTTTTGCCATTGTTGCTTGGGTTAGGATTAAAGGCCTACTGAAATGAGATTTTCTTATTTAAACGGGGATAGCAGGTCCATTCTATGTGTCATACTTGATCATTTTGCGATATTGTCATATTTTTGCTGAAAGGATTTAGTAGAAAACATCCACGATAAAGTTCTCAACTTTTGGTTGCTAATAAAAAAGCCTTGCCTGTACCGGAAGTAGAAGACGATGTGCGCGTGACGTCACGGGTTGTAGGGCTCCTCACATCCTCACATTGTTTATAATCATGGCCTCCAGCAAAAAGAGCTATTCGGATCGAGAAAGCGACAATTTTCCCATTAATTTGAGCGAGGATGAAAGATTCATGGATTACGAAAGTTAGAGTGAGGACCAAAAAAAAAATAAAATAAAAAGCGACGGCTTCGGGCGGCAGCAGTGGTAGCGTTTCAGATGTAATTAGACACATTTACTAGAATAATTCTGGAAAATCCCTCATATGCTTATTGTGTTAATAGTATTTTAGTGAGATTAGATGAGTAAAGTCATACCTGAAAGTCGGATGGCTGCGGTGAACGCCAGTGTCTCAGAGAGAAGCCGATGAGAAGCCAAGGTCACAGCTGCCTTTTTGAAAGCTACAGCAGAAAATCCCATAATCCACTGAAGTCTCCGGTAAGAGCCGACAATTTTCCCATCCAAAAAACTTGCTGGTTGACAGAAAAATGTTCGCTTGACCGCTCTGTGTTAAAGCTTCACAACAAAAACAAAGAAACACCGGCTGTGTCTCGGTGCTAAAGACAGCTGCAATCCACCGCTTTCCACCAACAGCATTGTTCTTTATAATCTCCATTATTAATTGAACAAATTGCAAAAGATTCAGCAACACAGATGTCCAAAATACTGTGTAATTATGCGATGAAATGAGACGACTAAAATGTTCCCTCCAACCAATAATGTCACAAACACGCGTCATCATTCCGCGACGTTTTCAACAAGAAACTCTGCGGGAAATTTAAAATTGTAATTTAGTAAACTAAACCGGCTGTATTGGCATGTGTTGCAATGTTAATATTTCATCATTGATGTATAAGCTATCAGACTGCATGGTGGGTAGTAGTGGGTTTCATCCATCTATCCATTTTCTACCGCTTATTCCCTTTTGGGGTCGCGGGGGGTGCTGGCGCCTATCTCAGCTACAATCGGGCGGGAGGCGGGGTACACCCTGGACAAGTCGCCACCTTATCGCAGGGCCTAGTGGGTTTCAGTAGGCCTTTAAAGTAGCAGTAGAGTGGAAAAATAAGTTGACTCTATATGCTTAATTCTGTTACATTATATCCATTAAGGCAGAGGTGTCCAAAGTGCGGCCCGGGGGCCATTTGCGGCCCGCAGCTAATAGTTTACCGGCCCCCCACACATTCTGCAAAAATTGCAAAATCGATAGTATTGCAAAAATAAAAAAAAAACACATTAAAAACAAGTGGAATGAGGTGAAATCTAATGACAAAAAGTGGCAATATTGACACAAAGCTGCCATGCAGGCAGTTTTTTTGTACCTTTTGTCCTTTTTTTCCCATTGCTCAAAAAAAAATAAAAAATAAATGTGTCTACTGTATTTTGGAATAGCAATTCTTTGTATCGTGGTATCGTGGTAGAGGAGTTTGCGTGTCCCAATGATCCTAGGAGCTATGTTGTCCGGGGGCATAAAGCCCCCTGGTAGGGTCTCCCAAGGCAAACAGGTTCTAGGTGAGGGATCAGACAAAGAGCAGCTCGAAGACCTTTATGAAGAAGAAAAACAACGGACCCAGATTTCCCTCGCCCGGACGCGGGTCACCGGGGCCCCCCTCTGGAGCCAGGCCCGGAGGTGGGGCAGGATGGCGAGCGCCTGGTGGCCGGGCCTGTTCCCATGGGGCCCGGCCGGGCACAGCCCGAAGAGGCAACGTGGGTCACCCCTCCAATGGGCTCACCACCCATAGCAGGGGCCATAGAGGTCGGGTGCAATGTGAGCTGGCCGGCAGCCGAAGGCAGGGCACTTGGCGGTCCGATCCCCGGCTACAGAAGCTAGCTCTTGGGACGTGGAACGTCACGTCACTGGGGGGGAAAGAGCCTGAGCTAGTGCGCGAAGTCGAGAAATTCCGGCTGGATATAGTCGGACTCACTTCGACGCACAGCAAGGGCTCTGGAACCACTTCTCTCGAGAGGGATTGGACCCTCTTCCAATCTGGCGTTGCCGGCAGTGAGAGGCGACGGGCTGGGGTGGCAATTCTTGTTTCTCCACGGCTCAAAGCCTGTACGTTGGAGTTCAACCCGGTGGACGAAAGGGTAGCCTCCCTCCGCCTTCGGGTGGGGGGACGGGTCCTGACTGTTGTTTGTGCTTATGCACCAAACAGCAGTTCAGAGTACCCACCCTTTTTGGGAACACTCGAGGGAATACTGGAAAGTGCTCCCCCGGGTGATTCCCTTGTCCTACTGGGAGACTTCAACGCTCCCGTTGGCAACGACAGTGAAACCTGGAGAGGCGTGATTGGGAAGAATGGCCGCCCGGATCTGAACCCGAGTGGTGTTTTGTTATTGGACTTTTGTGCTCGTCACAGTTTGTCCATAACAAACACCATGTTCAAACATAAGGGTGTCCATATGTGCACTTGGCACCAGGACACCCTAGGCCGCAGTTCCATGATCGACTTTGTAGTTGTGTCATCGGATTTGCGGCCTCATGTTTTGGACACTCGGGTGAAGAGAGGGGCGGAGCTTTCTACCGATCACCACCTGGTGGTGAGTTGGCTGCGATGGTGGGGGAGGATGCCGGACAGACCTGGGAGGCCCAAACGCATTGTGAGGGTCTGCTGGGAACGTCTGGCAGAGTCTCCTGTCAGACAAAGTTTCAAATCCCACCTCCGGAAGAACTTTGAACATGTCACGAGGGAGGTGCTGGACATTGAGTCCGAGTGGACCATGTTCCGCACCTCTATTGTCGAGGCGGCAGATCGGAGCTGTGGCCGCAAGGTAGTTGGTGCCTGTCGGGGCGGCAATCCTAAAACCCCTTGGTGGACACCAGCGGTGAGGGATGCCGTCAAGCTGAAGAAGGAGTCCTATCGGGTCCTTTTGGCTCATAGGACTCTGGAGGGAGTGGACAGGTACCGACAGGCCAAGCGGTGTGCAGCTTCAGCGGTCGCGGAGGCAAAAACTCGGACATGGGAAGAGTTCGGGGAAGCCATGGAAAACGACTTCCGGACGGCTTCGAAGCGATTCTGGACCACCGCCCGCCGCCTCAGAAGGGGAAGCAGTGCACTATCAACACCGTGTATGGTGCGGATGGTGTTCTGCTGACCTCGACTGCGGATGTTGTGGATAGGTGGAAGGAATACTTCGAAGACCTCCTCAATCCCACCAACACGTCTTCCTATGAGGAAGCAGTGCCTGGGGAATCTGAGGTGGACTCTCCTATTTCTGGGGCTGAGGTCGCTGAGGTAGTTAAAAAGCTCCTCGGTGGCAAGGCCCCAGGGGTGGACGAGACCCGCCCGGAGTTCCTTAAGGCTCTGGATGCTGTGGGGCTGTCTTGGTTGACAAGACTTTGCAGCATCGCGTGGACATCGGGGGCGGTACCTCTGGATTGGCAGACCGGGGTGGTGGTTCCTCTCTTCAAGAAGGGGGACCGGAGGGTGTGTTCCAACTATTGTGGGATCACACTCCTCAGCCTTCCCGGTAAGGTTTATTCAGGTGTACTGGAGAGGAGGCTACGTCGGATAGTCGAACCTCGGATTCAGGAGGAACAGTGTGGTTTTCGTCCTGGTCGTGGAACTGTGGATCAGCTCTATACTCTCGGCAGGGTTCTTGAGGGTGCATGGGAGTTTGCCCAACCAGTCTACATGTGCTTTGTGGACTTGGAGAAGGCATTTGACCGTGTCCCTCGGGAAGTCCTGTGGGGAGTGCACAGAGAGTATGGGGTATCGGACTGTCTTATTGTGGCGGTCAGTTCCCTGTACGATCAGTGCCAGAGCTTGGTCCGCATTGCCGGCAGTAAGTCGAACACATTTCCAGTGAGGGTTGGACTCCGCCAAGGCTGTCCTTTGTCACCAATTCTGTTCAGGGGTTCCGGTTTGGTAACCGCAGGATTAGGTCTCTGCTTTTTGCAGATGATGTGGTCCTGATGGCTTCATCTGACCGGGATCTTCAGCTCTCGCTGGATCGGTTCGCAGCCGAGTGTGAAGCGACCGGAATGAGAATCAGCACCTCCAAGTCCGAGTCCATGGTTCTCACCCAGAAAAGGGTGGAGTGCCATCTCCGGGTTGGGGAGGAGACCCTGCCCCAAGTGGAGGAGTTCAAGTACCTAGGAGTCTTGTTCACGAGTGAGGGAAGAGTGGATCGTGAGATCGACAGGCGGATCGGTGCGGCGTCTTCAGTAATGCGGACGTTGTACCGATCCGTTGTGGTGAAGAAGGAGCTGAGCCGGAAGGCAAAGCTCTCAATTTACCGGTCGATCTACGTTCCCATCCTCACCTATGGTCATGAGCTTTGGGTCATGACCGAAAGGATAAGATCACGGGTACAAGCGGCCGAAATGAGTTTCCTCCGCCGTGTGGCGGGGCTCTCCCTTAGAGATAGGGTGAGAAGCTCTGCCATCTGGGAGGAACTCAAATTAAATCCGCTGCTCCTCCACATCGAGAGGAGCCAGATGAGGTGGTTCGGGCATCTGGTCAGGATGCCACCCGAACGCCTCCCTAGGGAGGTGTTTAGGGCACGTCCAACCGGTAGGAGGCCACGGGGAAGACCCAGGACACGTTGGGAAGACTATGTCTCCCGGCTGGCCTGGGAACGCCTCGGGATCCCCCGGGAAGAGCTAGACGAAGTGGCTGGGGAGAGGGAAGTCTGGGTTTCCCTGCTTAGGCTGTTGCCCCCGCGACCCGACCTCGGATAAGCGGAAGATGATGGATGGATGGATGGAAGTCTTTGTATCTCTGTAGGGGCTTCACGGTGGCAGAGGGGTTAGTGCGTCTGCCTCACAATACGAAGTTCCTGCAGTCCTGGGTTCAAATCCAAGCTTGGGATCTTTCTGTGTGGAGTTTGCATGTTCTCCCCGTGAATGCGTGGGTTCCCTCCGGGTACTCCGGCTTCCTCCCACCTCCAAAGACATGCACCTGGGGATAGGTTGATTGGCAACACTAAATTGGCCCTAGTGTGTGAATGTGAGTGTGAATGTTGTCTGTCTATCTGTGTTGGCCCTGCGATGAGGTGGCGACTTGTCCAGGGTGTACCCTGCCTTCCGCCCGATTGTAGCTGAGATAGGCGCCAGCGCCCCACGCGACCCCGAAAGGGAATAAGCGGTAGAAAATGGATGGAAAATAAAATATATATATATATATATATATATATATATATATATATATATATATATATACACACACTGTATTTTTCTGAGTATAAATCGCTCCTGTCAGGATGGGGGGGGTCTTTCTCCCAGGAAGGTAGACGGACTACTCGGGACATGGCGTTTAGTTGAAAACATGATTTAATTGTGACTAAAAAAGAACAAACAAAAAGCGCTGACTGCGGAGGCACAACTTGACTAAAGAAACAAAAGAAACACTTTAACAAACTATGAACATAATGCAAACAACACTTACTTTGACTTGAAAAGAACAGCATGAACTTTGGCATGAAAAACGAATATGACTTACTGTGGCAAGAACAGAGCATGGAACGAACACAACAGTGATGCCAGAAGGACTGACTGGAAATGACAAGCTTAAATACTGATGGGGTGATTAAAAACAGGTGCGTGAGTTGTGAGGACAGGTGAACTGATTGGTAGTCATGGTGACAAAACAGGGAGTGAAAAAACAGGAACTTAAAGAGTCCAAAGGTCAACAGAACACAGCCAAACAAGACATGATCAAAAGACATGACAGCTTCAGAGTATAAGTCGCACCTGCCGAAAATGCATAATAAAAAAAGGAAAAAAACATTGATAAGTCACACTGGAGTATAAGTCGCATGTTTGGGGGAAATTTATTTGATAAAACCCAACACCAAGAATAGACATTTGAAAGGCAATTTAAAATAAATAAAGAATAGTGAACAACAGGCTGAATAAGTGTACGTTATATGACTCATAAATAACCAACTGAGAAGGTGCCTGGCATGTTAACCTAACATATTATGGTAAGAGTCATTCAAATAACGTTTACCAAAAAATCTATCTCTCCTAATTTCTAAATCCAATGAAATCTTATACGTCTAGTCTCCAACGTGAATGAGCTAAATATTATTATTTGATATGTTACGGTAATGTGTTAAATTTTCACACATAAGTTGCTCCTAAGTATAAGTCGCAACCCCGGCCAAACTATGGGAAAAACTGTGACTTTTAGTCCGAAAATTACAGTATATATATACACATACATATATATATATATATATATATATATATACATATATTCTATGTATATATATATATATGTATATAGAATATATATATATATATATATTATATATATATATATTCTATATATATATATATATATATATATATATAAATTCTATGTATATATATATATATGTATATTCTATGTATATATATATATATATATATATATATATTATATATATATATATACATATATATATATATATATATATATATATATACATATATTCTGAATCGAATCGTGGGACACCCAAAGATTCACAGCCCTAATATATATATATATACAGTGTATATACATATATATACTGTATATATGTATATATATATATATACTATGTATATGTATATATATATATATATATATATATATATATATATATATATATATACATATATACTGTATATATACATATATACATATATATATATATACATATATACTGTATATATACATATATACATATATACATAAATATATACATATATTTTATTTATTTATTATTATTTTTTTTTAATCAATCCAACAAACCACTACACAGCAATACCATAACAATACAATCCAATTCCAAAACCAAACCTGACCCAGCAACACTCAGAACAACAATAAACAGAGCAATTGAGAGGAGACACAAACACGACACAGAAGAAACGAAAGGTAGTGAAACAAAAATTAATATTATCAACAACTGTATCAATATCAGTTATAATTTCAGCATAGCAGTGATTAAAAATCCCTCATTGACATTATCATTAGACTTTCATAAAAAAAAAAAAAAAGAACAATAGTGTCACATTGACTTACACTTGCATCGCATCTCATAAGCTTGACAACACACTGTGTCCAATGTTTTCACAAAGATAAAATCAGTCATATTTTTGGTTTGTTTAATAGTTAAAACTAATTTACATTATTGCAATCAGTTGATAAAACATTGTCCTTTACAATTATAAAGGCTTTTTTTTTAATTTACTACTCTGCTAGCATGTTAGCAGACTGGGGTAGATCCTGCTGAAATCCTATGTATTGAATGAATACAGATTCGCTTTGAATCGAAAAAAATCAATATATTATCGAATCACGACCCCAAGAATCGATATATATATATATATATATATATATATATACATATATATATATATATGTGTGTGTGTGTGTGTGTGTGTGTGTGTGTGTATATATATATATATATATGTATATATATATATATATATATATATATATATATATATATATATATATATATATATATATATATATATATGTATGTATATATATATATATATATATATATATATATATATTTACATACACACACACACACACACACACACACACACACACACACACACACACACACACACACACACACACACACACACACACACACACACACACACACACGCACGGACAGGCCCCCGGCCAATTTTTTTAAACCAAATGCGGCCCCCGAGTCAAAAAGTTTAGGGACCGCTGCATTAAACCATATCATATCTACAATCCGCATAGTATATAAAAACACAGTTTAAATATCACAAAATGCCACAAATTCAGTCAGCCATTTTGAATATCCTGCCCCGAAAACCTTCAGCTATTTCCAGAGATTGATGTCACTGGAGTAACGCTTCTGCACTCTGACCATAGTATCAGATCAGTCATACTGTAAATATGCAAAAATAAGACAGAGGTGTGGTGTCTATCATTCATAATCCCTATACAAACTATGAACATGTTTTTTTATGCATTCTAAATCGTAAATAAATAAATACATAAAATGTCAATGTAGTCAATGAGGGCTCTCTATTTTGCCCACAAAACCCTCTAAATAACCATCCAAAAGTCTGAAAATTTACCAAATACTAGCAAAATTGTTATTATAAGCGCTAACATAGACTAAGTATTTTTTTAGCGGTGGATTGATAATAGACAACAAACTTTAGAAGTCTTTCAGTGTCATAAATTAGATATATACGATGATAGTTTCAATATGGAGACAACTGGTTTTTCCACTCTACTATTTTGTTGAACATTTTTGGTCAAACTTAGTTAAAACTACTTTTATATCAAACATGCTTTTGTGTTGTATCATAACTGTTTATATTGAAAAAAGGAGAACTCAAGTCACATACATCAATTAGTTTTTTAGCCCCTCCCCCAAACAAATTCGTCAAGACAGGAATTTTCCAGCCATTTGCTGGTTAGTTCTAGCTTCACTGACTCCTCACTTTAACTGCAGCTCAATTCAGAATTCTTTACCCATATGTGAACTGATTAATGCGAAGGGCTACCAGTTTGATACACACTTAAATAAATTGCCAGAAATAGCCAATTTGCTCAATTTACCTTTAATATATATATATATATATATATATATATATATATATATATATACAAAATGGGTATTTCTGCCTGTCATTCCGTCGTACATTTTTTTTCCTTTTACGGAAGGTTTTTATAGTGAATAAATGATGAAAAAAACAGTTAATTGAACGGTTTAAAAAAGGAGAAAACACACAAAAAAGGAAAATTTTATTTTTAAACATAGTTTACATTCAATTTCGACTCTTTAAAATTCAAAATTTAACCGAAAAAAATGAAAAGAAAAACTTAGCTAATTCAAATCTTTTTGACAAAATAAAATAAATAATTAATGGACCTAGTTTAGTTATTTTTCCTGATTAAGATTAATTTTAGAATTTTGATGACATGTTTTGAATAGGTTAAAATCCAATCTGCACTTTGTTAGAATATATAACAAATTGGACCAAGCTATATTTCTAACAAATACAAATCATTATTTCTTCTAGATTTTCCAGAACAAAAAATTTAAAATGAATTCAAAAGACTTTGAAATAAGTTTTAAATTTGATTCTACAGATTTTCTAGATTTGCCAGAATGTTTTTTTTATTATTTTAATCATAATAAATTTGAAGAAATATTTCACAAATATTCTTCGTCGAAAAAACAGAAGCTAAAATGAAGAATTATATTAAAATGTATTTATTATTCTTTACAATAAAAAAAAGACTACTTGGACAATGATTTAAATTGTCAGGAAAGAAGAGGAAGGAATTTAAAAGGTAAAAAGGTGTTTAAAAATCTTAAAATCATTTTTAAGGTTGTATTTTTTACCCAAAATGTATTCAAACAAGTAAAAACCAAGTCTTTAAAATATTTTCTTGGATTTTCAAATTCTATTTGAGTTTTGTCTCTCTTAGAATGAAAAATGTCGAGCAAAGCGAGACCAGCTTGCTATTAAATAAATACAATTTAAAAAATAGAGGCAGCTCACTGGTAAATGTTGCTATTTGAGCTATTTTTAGAACAGGCCAGCGGGCTATTCATCTGGTCCTTACGGGCACCGCGTTGGTGACCCCTGGGTTAGTGTGTCTACCCTGAGATCGGTAGGTTGAGAGTTCAAACCCTGGCCGAGTCATACCAAAGACTGTAAAAATGAGACCCATTACCTCCCTGCTTGGCACTCAGCATCAAGGGTTGGAATTGGGGGTTATCTCACCAAAAATTATTCTCGGGCGTGGCCACCCCTGCTGCTCACTGCTCTCCTCACCCCCCAGGGGGTGAACAAGGGGATGGGTTGAATGCAGAGGACAAATTTCACCACACCTAGTGTGTGTGTGACAATCATTGGTACTTTAACTTAAGAAACATCTGAATTCTGTGCCTACAAACAAGAGTTTTCTCCACCAAGTACTAAGTTTTTCTTTGGATTCAAACACTTACTTCATGCCAATTAACCAATATCATGTCATTTTTTGGATTATTCTCGAATCTCTGGGGCATCTTTGTAACATAATCAGCAGGGGATCGCACACATATTCTCCCCGCTGTACATGTATACGACCTTTTTGTCAGTGTCGTGAAATCCTCAGTCAACATGTATGGAAACAGGCTTCTTGATTTATTGTATGTACAGTTTAGTGTCATCATTTCTACTGCGCATTTGCAAAGTATCTGCCTCTGTGACACCACGTCGATCAGTCACACAAGATCCTACGCTTTGTTGTCATACGCAAGTCTCCTCGGATTGGCATTTGTATGCATATTTCATTGAAGTTCAAGTACAAAGCAGGATTCCCACTGGTGCTTAAAATTCATGAAACCGCTTGAAATTCGGTGTTGCATTTTCACAGGTTAGCTTGCTTTCAAGGGCTAAAAATGATAACAGAATCCTGTTTTAGTGGGTTTGATGGAGTACTAAACATGAACATACTGTGAAAACTGTTTTCTTTGTATTTATGATGTTATGAAACAGAGTATCATCATCGTTGTCCGACTGATAAACTTTTGAATGCGCTAGCTAAACAACTAATAAACATTTTATAACACTCCTATAAATTAACCCTGGCTATAATTTCTGCTTGAGCAAAGACTTTTTTTTTTGGTAAAGTGTTGACAACCTGAATAATAAACAACGTTTTGAGCAGAAGCGTGTCCATTAAATGGCTATTAAACTATGAATTGTGCTGATTTCCACAAACGCCACCTAGTTGGAGGGAGGCAATTATTTCAGCTATACCAAAAGAAGGCAAGGATAGAATCGAATGTGGATCTTACAGGCCAATATCGGTTCTCAGTGTAGATGATAAACTATTTACTTCCATTATGGCCAAACGATTAGAAGATTTCTTACCTATGTTAATACATAATGATCAAACAGGTTTCATACATCAACGCCAAACACAAGACAATATAAGAAAGACACTACATATTATGGATCATATACAAACAAAAAACATCGAAGCAGTTGTTATAAGTGTGGATGCTGAAAAGGCCTTCGATTCGGTCAATTGGAATTTTCTTTACAGAGTTTTGTACAAATTTGGCTTTCAGGATACAATCATTAAAACGATACAGGCATTATATAATAATCCTACTGCTAGGATTAAAATCAATGGATACTTATCAAACAGTTTTACCCTAGAAAGGGGTTCTAGACAGGGATGTGCATGGTCACCATTACTCTTTGCATTATATCTGGAACCATTAGCTCAGTCTATCAGACAAAACGAAGATATTAAGGGAATTAGGATTAAAGGAAGAGAGTATGAATTGGCCTGCTATGCGGACGACATTTTGATCTATCTTGGACACCCAACATACTCGCTCCCTATTTTAATGCAATCTTTTGAAATGTATGGTCAATTATCAGGATATAAAATTAATATAGGTAAAACCCATCTACTCTCATATAATTATAACCCACCAGGGGATATTAGAAGTAGTTACCCTCTGAAATGGCAAACAGACTTTTAAATATCTGGGCATTCATTTGTCAAAAGATCTAACAAAATTATCAAAATACAATTATCTACCCATACAGAAAAAAATAAAAGATGATATAGCAAGATGGAACTTAACTCCTTTTTTTAGCCTTAGTTCTAGAATTGATTCCATTAAAATGAATGTACTGCCGAGACTGCTATGCCTGTTCCAAACCCTTCCAATAGAGATTAACCAAAACCAATTCAATGAATGGGACAAAATGCTATCAAGGTTTATATGGCAAAGTAAAAGGCCAAGAGTTCGTCTCAAAACTTTACAACCGATCAAACAAAAAGGAGGATGGGGTTTACCTTGCCTCCGATATTATTATTTTGCAGCCCAGATGAGAGCAGTGATATGCTGGTGCAACCCGTCATATGTTGCTCAATGGAAAATTATTGAAGAAGAAATGGCCTCCATCCCCATACAAGCAATTCTGGCAGATAGCAATTTACAAGCCCACATAAATAACATTGATAATCCATGGGTGAAATGGATCCTTAAAGTGTGGAAAAAGATCATAAAGGAACACAAACTCAAGAGCGATATTGCAGTTCTTAAGTGGTGTGCCTATGATACAGAGTTTGCACCTAATCAATTAGACTCAAGATTTAAGGACTGGATATCTAAGGGTATAACAGCTTTATATAGTGTAATGGAAAATAAAAAAATGCTTAGTTTTGAAACTATGAAAAGGACATATATATTAGAAAACCAAGATTTTCATCGATATCTGCAGTTGCGTCATTTTGTTAATATGAAGGTGAAAAGCGTTACAAAGACGAATATATGTTTGATTGAATTGTTTACAAAAGCTTACAATTCAGAAATTATTGATAAAACTGTTTCATGCTTGTATAAGTGTTTGTTGAATATGAAATTATACTCAACCTCATATATTAAAACAAAATGGGAGAAGGAAGGAGGGATAACTATATCGGAGGAAGAATGGACAATAATATGGAAATATCAATGGACTTTTACCAGCTCACCCAAGTGGAGGGAGTTTGGCTGGAAAAGTTTGATCAGATTTTTTATTACACCTTCTCAGAAGTCTCACTATGATAACTCCCTTGCCTGCTGGAGAAATTGTGGGAATTCAAACGCAAACCACTACCATGTTTTCTGGAACTGCTCTACCATAAAGGACTATTGGAAAGAGATACACCAAGCTTTACAGGAAATTTTTAAACGAGAAATACCCCTTGAAAGTAAAACTTTGTTTTTTTGGACTTGCTCCTCAAGATTGGCTGAAGAAAGATAAATACTAAGTGAATATCCTACTGGTGGCTTGTAAAAAGACCATCACTAGGAAATGGATATCCCAGGAGAGCCTAACTTTGAAGCAATGGATGGAAACCACAATGGACATATATAAAATGGAGAAGATAACTGCCTTTATTAATTATAAATTGGAGAAATTTGCCTCATACTGGGAAAACTGGGTCAATTATGTCACGCCCCATAAGCCTGACTTAAATCTTGGGAATTAGTGTACTGTTTAAAAAAAAATTAAAAAAAGATTACTCCCTATATGTGTATATGTACATATAAGTATCTGTATATATTTATTTTATTTTATTTCTGTTCATTATTATTATCAATGTATTATTTATTCTTTGCTGATTTAATTGATGCATGTGTAGATACTACCTTGTTTTTGTTTATCTCTGTTTCTTTTTCTTTTTATGGGGGGTGGGTGTCAAACAAAAAAACTTTTGACATTTAGGACAGACAACGGCTGTGTGATGTATGTGAATATGATTTAGTAGATGGAAATGTCTGATGCTGGATGTCAATAAAAATAAAATGAAAAAAAATAAAATAAAAGAATTGTACTGATTTCCAATTTTGGCCTTGTCCGCTTCATCCATAAAAGGGGTGTCAAACTCAAATACAGAGTGGGCCAAAATTTTAAACGGAACAAATTAACCTTTTAATAGGGACCCAAACAAGTTTTGCATTAAATATTGAACAAGCAAGGCTTATATAACTTTAGTGACATGCAAAATCCAGTTTCAAATAATAATAATAATATTTTTTTTAAAATCAATGGCATATTAAATAAAATTTAAATAAAAATGTAATGCCTTTTTTTCTATTAGCAATCTTCTGAGCTAAATATCACATTTTTTCAACAGGCTAATAATAAATTTGAAAATAAAATAACAATAATGAATGAACCAAACATTCAAGCCTTGAAGTAGCAAGGGAAAATGCATGAATAAAACGTTCATTATTGGTCAGTTTGCTAGAAGTTTCCCGGAAGAGTTAGTGCTACAAGGGGTTCTGGGTATTTGTTCTGTTGTGTTACGGTGCGGATGTTCAACTGAAATGTGTTTGTCATTCTTGTTTGGTGTGGGTTCACAGTGTGGCGCATATTTGTAACAGTGCTAAAGTCGTTTATACGGCCACACTCAGTGTGACCTGTATGGCTGTTGACCAAGTATGCCTGCATTCACTTGTGTGTGTGTGTGTGTGTGTATGTGTGTGTGTGTGTGTGTGTGTGTGTATGTGTGTGTGTGTGTATGTGTGTGTGTGTGTAAAAGCCACAAATATTATGTGACACGCTGTTAGTATGGAGGAAAAGCGGACGAGAACGCTAAAGGCAGTGCTTTAAATGCACGCCCCTAATATAGATGTCCAGGTGGAAATCGGTAGAAATTCGGGAGAATGGTTGCCACGGGAGATTTTCGGGGGGGGGGGGGGCACCGAACTTCGGGAGTCTACCGGGAAAATTAGGAGGCTTGGCAAGTATGAGTATTAGTGGTGAATGCAGTGTTATACCGGCACCGATGCTGTATAACACCGGCGGGCCAGCTCTAATGCTAAATTGATATTGCCTAAAGGGCCAAATTAAATTACACGGCGGGCCAGATTTGGCCCACGGGCCAGAGTTTGACACCCATGATCTATAACTACAACCAACCGCACAGGTCCTGTTTTCAAAATAAAAGTGCTGCTTTATCCTGTCCGGGGCAACAAAATACAAGTCTCAGGAAACTAGCGCATACACGCTAGCGAGCGACGAACTTAACCCCAATGTATTTCTTGTAAAGGGTATAAAAACGAGTATGGAAGCTAGACAGATAAGAAGATAAAAACAACCACTTTCATGTGGTGTTTGTCATGATCTGTGTTCTGGATCCTGTTTTTTATATTCTGTCTAATACTCAAGTTCAAGTTCAACTACAAGTTTATTCACAATACATAATAACATATTCAATAGTAGTGAATGTCAGCAATTAAAGATGTTGGTACGTGAAAAGGTCCCCCAAATAAGCTAGAAGAAGCTTCTGACAGGGGGTCCAGAGGACAGTATATATATACATGGAATGATGAAATATGAAACAGGGTAGCAAGCACAAAAAAACTAAACAAAAAAATACAACAACGCTATATGATAAACACAAGATAATAGTACTAAAGCAAGCATGCAGATGCATACATACATTCATTCAACCATGCAAAAACCAACAGCAGTCTACCCCACATGAGGCATTAAAGATAGGTGGTAATATATAAGTTGTCAGTTTCTCTTTGAAGTTAGAGAATGGATACAGCATCTTGAGGCTCTTATTAAGCTGGTTCCAAATATTTGGTCCCCTGCATACAACACTTCGAGCGGTACAAGCCAGTAAACGATGTTTGCCTAATATCAGATCTAAGTTACGAGTGTTGTGGGCATGCTGGGGATGGTAGATAGGAACCAAGGTACAGAGCCAAAGATTCAGCCTGTAAATGACTTGATAGGTTAGACAAGCATTTTGATAAATATTGATCCCTGTCAGTCTTAAGAGATGATATTTAAGGAATAGATGTCGAATGGAGGCATTAAACTTGGACCATGACAGGGCCCGTATGATTTTCTTTTGCATGGATTCTAATTTGTGAAGGTAGGTAGGGAAGGTGTTACACCAGATGATATTACAGTAGTTTAGATGTGGTTCAAAGAGAGGTTTCCTGTTTTTTGCGCACCCTTGTTTGTTTTAGTTACCATGGTTACTTATTATTTCCACCTGCCTCTGATTAGTGTTCGCCCGCTCACCTGCTGCCTGAGCACTAATCGAAGGCATTATTTAAACCTGCCTTGCCCTCCAGTCAGTGTTGGAGTATTGTTTGCTGTGGACTGCCTTTTTTTGGATGCTGTGAGCTATTCCCTGGATCCCGACTCCTGTCCCTGTTTGCTGTTTCCTGGTTTCTGGTTTGTGTTTTTCTTGCCTTTTTTTTAACATTAAAAGCATGTTTTCATGTACCAAGCCTGTCATCCCTGCATCTTGGGTTTCGTCACCACCACTCCGTGACAGTGTTGGAAAGAGAGCAGGACTTCAACTACTGTGAATCCAGTCTGATTCCAATCAATGCAAGTCATCAGAATAAGGTAACAAACCCACATGTATTCTTGTTTTTATGGAAGAATGGAAACTATATGTGTTAATGTGTTAAACATTACCTTGACTTGGTCATTTGATAAGTAGCACACCTGCTGAAAAAGTAGGCACCCCGGTTTACATGTATTACTTTCTCCGATGCTAACACAGAAAGACGTGTTTTATGCCACGCCATCTCAATTTGACAACCAAACATTTAATGCTGTGCGTGAATGCACAAAGGTGAGCTTAGTTGATGTTACTGACTTGTGTTGACAAGCATTTTTGACTTGTTACCAACTTGTGCGGCGTGCTTATCGGACATATTTGGTCAGTGCAGGACTGCAAGTTAATAGATGCTAACATGCTATTTATGCTGGCATCATTATGCTTAGTTTGTAGGTATATTTGAGCTCATTTGATTTCCTTTGTGTATTTAATTTATGTTTGCATGTCTCATGACACATTATTTGTATGTAATATTGGCTGCATTTCTGATTGTTGGTTGTGTATAGTCTTGTTCCAGACTACAGCAAACGTTACAGAGCTTGCAACGATTGTAGTAAATCTATTAGAAGACGACAGCCTGCCGCTTCCTTTAACATACCGTATTTCCTTGAATTGCCCCAGGGCATATAGTATGCGCCTGCCTTGAATTACTGCCGGGTCAAACTCGCTTCCCAGAATAATTAGCGCATGCTTAGTATTACCGCCTGGTCAATCTCGTGACGTCACGAGTGACACTTCCCCTGTCATCATTTTCAAAATGGAGGAGGCTGATTTCAATACCAGTAATTTGAAATTGCATAAAGGGAAGAAGATTAAGAGCTATTCAGTAGGATTTAAGGTCCAAGCTTACATCACACTCAAATTTTTACTGCATACCTTTGGTAAGTGCCGGAGTGAAAAGAGGTTTTAAAATAATTAGCGCATGCTTACTTTTACCGCATGCCTTTTGGTAAGCGCAGGTGTGAGAAGAGGTTTTAAATTAATTAGCGCCTCGGCTGCAATTCAAGGAAATGCGGTATACACACATCTATCTATACCTTTGGCCATTCTAAGGCAGTAATTTCCAGGAGTTGTGTCACCTTCTGCAAAGCCTCCATTTTAGATTTAGATTTGAGTCAGCCAACGACACATGTTTCTTTCAGCACGGCGTGGCTGTTGCAAAAAAAAAAAAAAAAAAAACCTGTGCAAACATATATACTCCAAATGAACAACATCAAATCAAAATAATTCATCCACCTCACAGATAAGAGCTTGCAGTCTAACATAGCTAATACAGACAATTATATCATGTGTTGCCTTCACTCTAGGTCTTCTATAAGGCTTTTCATTGTTTGCAGCTCCTGACAGATGTGTTTTTATTTGTATTTTTTGGTCCAATGTGGCTCTTTGAACATTTTGGGTTGCCGACCTCTGTCTTAAAGTATCAGAAGCTGTGGATGTAATTTCTTCCCAGTCAGCACTATTTAGTCTAAATCAAGTCCCGTGTGGCACTGGGCCCCCCTGGACTCTCACACTCTGGCGGGCCTCAGTCTTTAAGTCAAGGCATTGTAAACATGGCACAATGGTCCAAGAGCTGATACTGATACCCCCAAAAGTGTGTAACCATGTGTGTATTAGTGTCTGTCAGTAAATGATTTGTGATGTCTTGGGGATGGCCTGGCTCGGGTGGTAAAAGGGCCCAGCCAGAAACTTGAGGGTTCCTGGTTTGATTCCTAGCTTCCGCCAACCCAGCCTCGCCCGTTGTGTCCTTGAGCAAGATAATTTACCCTTGCTCCTGTTGGGTCGTGGTTAGGGCCTTGCATGGCAGCTACCGCCGTCAGTGTATGAATGTGTGTGTGTGAATAAATGAATGGGACAATATTGTCAAAGTGCTTTGAGTACCTTAAAGACAGAAAAGCGCTATACAAGTATAATCCATGTACCTGTGGCTCAGGAGGTAGAGCGGGTTGTCCGGTAACTGAAGTTTTCCCAGTTTGAATCCTGCTTCCTCCATCCCAGTCATTGCTGTTGTGTCCTCGGACAAGACACTTCACCAACATCGCCCATCAGAGCTGCAATGATTAGTCGATTCATTCAATTAGAAAAAAGCTTTAGTTTATATTTTTTTGCTTTGATTAATCAGGTAATGAGTGTGATTATTAAAAATGTTTCAATCAGTGTTAATGGAACAAACTAATCAGTTACTCGATTATAAGGATGTAATGATAGGAACATTTGTTATCGCAGTTATCATTATCACAGAATCACAGGTTGTATTGCTCAAAAAGTAAGCTGAAATACTTTGACCAAGTTTTTAAATAAATAAAAAATGCATTTAAGCTGCTATTATCCCTTCATTATTACTAAAATAAAACAGCTGCAGCCCTAATTCACTTTACATTAGCGATACATACTTAACATGTGGATTCCAGGCTGATGCTTGCTCAATAAATGACTCCAGCAAGCAACACCAAAACTTTGATGTTTCATTGAGAATGATATAAAAAATAACACGTGGCACCTAAAAATCTGTCAAAATGTTTTAGTACGACTTTGGTAAGCTACATAGCTGCACAGCTTGACGGATTGTTGGCGCATTATGGCTACCATAGTCATGCGTACTGTGCTTTAACATACGAGTATTATTATGGTGTGTGTTAAGGACCCCAAAATGGCATCTATGAGGAGACATTATCCAGCTTTTTGTTTCAATCTATGATGCAAAAACAACTTTTCTTACCTATTGGTACCAGCCTATGCGTATTTGGGATCCGTATAAGTCCCGAAAATGTGCACGTGTTTGTCATTGAAGTCCACGCTAATGCCGTAGTCAATAAGATCCCTGACCTCTATCTTCTTGTTGTGGGTCATTCATCCTCCACTGTTGCCATTTCTAATTCAGAACGAAACTAAAATAAACAAAAACAGAACGTTGGACGACTGCAAAGACTTACAGCGTGTGGAGCAGACCGCGTCCACAAAGTACATCCGAACATGACATGACATTCAACAATGTCCCCACAAAGAAGGATAGTAACAACTTAAATAGTCTTGATTTCTAAAACAAAGCAAATGCGGGGTGTGGTGTTTAAGGAAGACATGAAACTGCTACAGGATAATATCAAAAATAGAGAAAAAGCCACCAAAATAGGAGAGCTAGACAAGAACTAAAAATACACGCACGGGAAACCAAAAAACTCAAAATAAGTCACAGCGTGATGTGACAGGTCACGACAGTACACCCACTTTGAAACAAAAGCTACAGTGACGCATGCTTGGTTATGGTTTGAAGTCATGTCCAACAATTGCGACAAGGACTTTTTATTGTCAATTGAGTTTCATTTTTTCACGATTTCTGCTGGTGGTGGGTCTTTGGATTTTTTCACTGGAAAAAAGGCACCTTGGCTCAAAAAGTTGAAAAACCCTGAAGTAGACCACAAGGAAGTGTTTTAGATGTAGGGGAAAAAAATAAATGATAAATGGGTTGTACTTGTATAGCGCTTTTCTACCTTCAAGATACTCAAAGCGCTTTGACACTACTTCCACATTTACCCATTCACACACACATTCACACACTGATGGAGGGAGCTGCCATGCAAGGTGCTAACCAGCACCCATCAGGAGCAAGGGTGCTCAAGGACACACCGTCCCTGTAACACTTTCGTATAGGGAACACATATTCAACATTAATTGTTATCTTATTAACATGCAAATTAGTAACATATTGGCTCTTAATTAGTCGTTATTAAGTACTTATTAATGCCTTATTCTGCATGGCCATATTATACAACCAGTAAGCCATTAAAGGGGAACATTATCACAATTTCAGAAGGGTTAAAACCAATAAAAATCAGTTCCCAGTGGCTTATTTTATTTTTCTAAGTTTTTTTCAAAATTTTACCCATCACGCAATATCCCGAAAAACAGCTTCAAAGTGCCTGATTTCCACCATCGCTATATCCACCCGTCTATTGTCCTGTGACGTCACTGCGTGATGCCAATACAAACAAACATGGCGGATAGAACAGAAAGATATAGCGACATTAGCTCGGATTCAGACTCGGATTTTAGCGGCTTAAGCGATTCAACAGATTACGCATGTATTGAAACGGATGGTTGTAGTGTGGAGGCAGATAGCGAAAACGAAATTGAAGAAGAAACTGAAGCTATTGAGCCATATCACGACACGGCGACAACGAGGACGAATTTGGCGATCGCTTTCTAACCAACGATTGGATCTTTTGACCACTGGTGCAACTTGAATCCGTCGATTGGTATGTGTTTGTTTGGCATTAAATGCGGGTGGGGGGAAAGGCTGGATGCAAATGTAGCTACAAATGAGGCATAATGATGCAATATGTACATACAGCTAGCCTAAATAGCATGTTAGCATCGATTAGCTTGCAGTCATGCCGTGACCAAATATGTCTGATTAGCACATAAGTCAATAACATCAACAAAACTCACCTTTGTGATTTCGTTGACTTTATCGTTGGAAATGCATCTGCTTTGAGTGTCACAGGATATCCACACATCTCTGTGCCATCTCTGTCGTAGCATCGCTATCGTCGGTAAAGAGTGCAGAGGGATTTTCGCATTTTTTGACCACTGGTGCAACTTGAATCCGCCGATTGGTATGTGTTTGTTTGGCATTATATGTGGGTGGAGGGAAAGCCTGGATGCAAATATAGCTACAAATGAGGCATAATGATGCAATATGTACATACAGCTAGCCTAAATAGCATGTTAGCATCGATTAGCATGCCGTGACCATTGATATGTCTGATTAGCACACTCCACGTAAGTCAACCTGTTCGTGTTGTTACACCCTCCAACAACACACCGACGAGGCATGATGTCTCCAAGGTACGGAAAACAGTTGAAAGAACGGAAAATAACAGAGCTGATTTGACTTGGTGTGTGTAATGTGTTTGAGAAAATGGCGGATTGCTTCCTGTTGTGACGTCACGGGTGAAAGGTCATTGCTCCGACAGCGAACAATTGAAAGGCGTTTCAATTGCCAAATTCACCCTTTTAGAGTTCGAAAATTGGTTAAAAAAACATATGGTCTTTTTCCTGCAACATCAATGTATATATTGACGCTTCCATAGGTCTGATGATAATGTTCCTCTTCAACTAAGAATCTTCCCTCAATAACCTCAGAATCAAAGTTAGTTAAAGTACCAATTACTGTCACATACACTCTTGGTGTGGCAAAATTATTCTCTGCATTTGACTCATCACCCTTGATCCCCCCTGGGAGGTGAGGGGAGCAGTGGGCAGCAGCGATGCCGCGCCCGGGAATCATTTTTGGTGATTTAACCCCCAATTCCAACCCTTGATTATTGCTTAGTAGTACTTCGTAAGGAAGTTGTTGTATATGATTCTCCCTTTAATACCACTTAATGAATATGGTCTGTTCTTACATAACAAAACACAAATCTACAATAACCCCAACCCTTAACTCTTTGTTACTTACAATATGTTCTCCTAGGGTCCTAATAACCCTAAATTAAGTCTTTGTTGCGTAGAATATGTTCCCTTCGTATTCAAATAACTCTAAATTAAGTTTTTCTTACTTAAAATATGTTCCCCATACTAAAGTGTTACCAAAATCATAATATGACCCCTCTAATATGCCTTTTATCCCGGTGTGCCCTACGGTCCGAAAATATGTTTTTTATACTATAACAGCCCATATAAAGTAAAGAAGATTAAGTTAAACATTTCAACTCCGACATTGGATTTCCAGTCCACTTCTAAGGTGGAGGTGTAAGGTTACTACTCTTTGTGTTTCAGCGTCAGTGAAATATGCCAGGAGCGGGACAATATGTTTCTCCTGGCTGATAGTGAAAAAACAACAAACAAAAAACCGCCACAAGCATCATGTTATGACACGTGTGCACACGTCTCAGCTATTAGGAGGGCTCGACCGAAGCATAATGAGGAACAAATAAGAAGAGAGAACAAAGAGAAATGCAGGAGGAAATCGGACGAAGTATAAAGGGGGAGCGCTTTTAACTTTCTGTAGAGCTGGAAATGGGCCCCCTTTCTGGCAGCGAGCGGCGGAGAAACCACGGAATGGTGCGAATCTGGAGTTAAAGGGTTGGAGGAGGTGGGGTGGGTGTGAGGACAAGGAAGCAGCAGAGTGTGGAGAGGAGGTCGAAGAAAAGAAAGGCAGAAGAATGAGCAGGAGGGACGGAGGAGGGGGATTGAGACGGCAGCTTTTAATCAGCAACAGGCTGCTGGTAATGATATCACCATCCAACCTTTCTCAGATTGATGTCATGTGAAGCCACACACACACACACACACACACACACACACACACACTTGTATTTGTTACCTTCTTGAGACCTTGCCTCCCTCTTTAGGACCACCCTTTCTAGATATGTAAAGATTTTTATTTACAACATTGGTAATATATGCTTCATATGGAAATATGTAAAAGGCAAGTGTGGGGGGGGGTGGCCTGATGACCTGCAGAGAAGCGGGGTGTGCCAGGATCAGCGACAGGTGCGTAGATGACACAGCTGAGAACGTTTGTCTATCACCAAATCACCTGTCGCTCTGTTTAAGGCAGCGGTCGGGAAGGAGAGGGGGGTGGTCGATGGTGGAGAGAAAGGACAAGCACGAGCCCAAGCTAGAGCGAGAGAGAGAAGACGGACAGACCATGGCTGAAAAGCACAGAGACTTGGCACAATTCTTACAAGAAACATTATTGTAACCACGGAAGCGCCTGGCATGTCAGTGATTGGTGGTCCAAAGAACCCGGAGGAGCAAAACCTCCACTATTTGGCGTCCAATCTGGCTGGACCACCGGAGGCGGGGGAAGACGACCCCTTGACGGCTCTAACAGGCGTGCTGTCCGAGGTGGCAGCGAGCAGCCGCCAACAGCTCGAGTTGGCCCGCCAACAGTGCCAGGTCCTGCGGGCGTTGGTGGAGCAGATAGGCAGGGCACGACCAAGGCTGACGGCGGTGACCATACACCGCATGGGGGAGGTAGAGAAACCCCATGCCTTTTTGGACATGTTTGCGGCCACGGCAGGAGCATGTGCGTGGCCGGAGGAAGAGAGGGGGGTGCGGTTCTTACCACTCCTGACGGTGGAGGCGCAGTGTGCGGCGCTCAGCCTGCCAGTGGCCTCCAGAATGCGCTTTGCGGACCTGAGAAAGGCGGTGCTGGACCAGATGGGAGGCACCACTGAAGATTACCGGCGCCAGTTCCGGTCCATGCATCTGGTGGAGGAGGACCGGCCATTCACCTTTGGCCAGCGGCTCCGGGACGCGGCGACGCCCTGGCTGAAGCTGAGAGAGGGAGATGGCAGGCTGCTGGACCACATCATCCAGGAGCAGATCCTGGAGGGGATCCCGAAGCAGACGGCCGTCTGGATCCCGTACCGCTGGGCCTGGGACCTGGCAGCTGCAGTGAACATCGTCGAGGACCACCTGGCCGTCCACCGTGATGCAAAACCGGCACCCACGCCGCACGGACAGAGCGCGCGACAGGAGGAGGAGGGTTAGCACACGTTCCCCAACACCATGACCTGTGTGACCTTTTTTCTGGTCTCGCACCGCAGGTCACGGCTGCTTTCCCAGAACATTTCCCACGCAGACGGCTCTTCAAACGCTTGGGCAGGCGTGGGCGGCCCGGTCACATGCGCCAGGGACCTCAGCTGGTGGAGGTGGGGAGCGTGACCCGGGTGGCCAGCCCTTCAGTGCCCTCCCCCGGCCTGGGTGAGATGTACTGTATCACGGTAAAGATACAAGGGGGTACATACCAGGGGATGTTGGATTCGGGCTGCGGGCAGAACATGATCCACCAGAACCTGATTCGACCCGGGGCTTTATGGCAGGCAACACGGCTAAAAATTAGGTGTGTTCATGGGGATTCACACAAGTACCCTATGGTGCCAGTGGAAATTTGGTATGAGGGACAAAAGCATAGGGTCAAGGTAGCTCTAAGTACGCACCTCTCGTACCCCGTAATTTTGGGCACAAACTGGCTGGGGTTTAACCGTCTACTGACACGCAGTTCTCAGTGGCGACGCAGGTCCATCCGACGCTGCCAAGCGCGAACCGGCAAGGGCTTCGCTGCAAGGGCCCCCCACCGGCATCCTTGGAGAATTTTCCCCTTGAGCAGTCCCGCAATGAAACTTTGCGCGCGGCCTGGGACCAGGTGGATTACATCGACAGTCAGCTGGTGCGCCCGGTAACAGCGTGGGTGTTCCCTCATTTCTCCATTCTTAGAGATAGATTATACCAAGTGAGCCGTGACACTCAAACAGGAGAGGAAATCACCCAGTTGTTGGTCCCGAAACGCCGCCGGGAAATGGTTTTCCAGGCTGCGCACTACAGTCCCATGGCTGGCCACATGGGGTATAATAAAACACTCAATCGGGTCATGGTCCGATTCTATTATTCGGGCAGATGTGCGCAGCTGGTGTGCTGCCTGCCCGGACTGTCCGCTGGTGAACCCGGCGACCACCCCAAAGGCGCCCTTGCGCCCATTGCCGCTCTCTGAGATACCCTCCGAAAAATGGGTATGGACCTCATCGGACCATTCCACCCGAGCACACAGAGATATCGCTTTGTGTTAGTCCTGGTGAATTACGCAATGCGCTATCCCAAAGCAGTGCCACTGTGCTCCATCTCTGCAAAGAGTGTAGTGCAGGCCCTGTTTTAGGTTATCTCCCGAGTTGGAATCACGAAAGATATTCTGACTGACCAGGGCACGTGCTTTATGTCACGCACGATAAAGGAACTGTACGGATTATTGGGAATTAAAGCGATCCGCATAAGCGTATACCACCCACAAACCGACGGGCTGGTGGAGCGGTTAAATAAGTCACTGATCCAAGTTTACGCACGAGGACAAACCAAATTGGGATAAATGGGTGGATCCTCTACTGTTTCCAATGCGGGAGGTACCATAGGCCTCCACAGGCTTTGCGCCTTTTGAATTATTATACTGCATGAAGCCACGCGGGATTTTGGACGTAATTAAGGAAAGTTGGGAGGAGGGTCCAAGCTCCAGCAAAAACAAAATTCAATACGTCATGGACATGCGGGCAAAACTCCACACTCCACCTTGATTAAGGTTTTAGAACGGGCTTCCCAAAGTCCTGACTTAAACATGTGGACAATGCTGAAGAAACAAGTCCATGTCAGAAAACCAACAAATTTAGCCGAGCTGCACCAATTTTGTCAAGAGAAGTGGTCAAAAATTCAACCAAATGGCTACCAAAAGCGCCTTATTGCCCTGAAACTTGCCAAGGGACATGTAACGGAATATTAACATTGCTGTATGTTTACTTTTGACCCAGCAGATTTTGGTCAGTAGACCCATAATACCTTCACAAAAGAACCAAACTTCATAAATGTTTATGTGACCAACAAGTATGAGCTCCAATCATCTATCACAAAGAAATAAGAGTTGCAGAAATATTTGGAAACTCAAGACAGCCATGACATTATGTCCTTTACAAGTGTATGTAAACTTTTGACCATGACTGTATATGTTTAATTGTTCTGTGTTGGGCTTTGATTATCATCAACAAATTTAAAACAAAATCAGTCAATGTTCTTGATATTCAAGTAAAAAGTATCGATATTTGCAAACCTGGGATTTACATGGTATGGGATGGAATGGGATCAATACAAATAATACAAATATGTGCAGTATTACACAATCATACTGCGAACTGGTTGGGGCATGTGCCCACATGAGCGCATGCTGGCATATGCCCACAGGCCCATAAACTTAACAGAAGAGTACACACTGGAGAAAGGGCACAAATAACCTTTTATACACCAAAAAGCTGGCTGCTGTTTTTTGTTAAATGATATCCCAAGGGAGCAAAAGAGCTGCAACAAGTATAATCACACCCACGCATATGTCATAAACACGTTCCAAATTCCAGTCGAGTATAAAATGCCCAAAAGCCAAACTTGGGTAAAAGTTCAAATAAATACCAGAAAAATTACTTCAGTAAAAGTTGCTGGTACTAACTAAGTATCAAACTAGAAAGTAAAGCAGTGGTTATGGTACATTTATTTTTATACGTCCCTCTGTCAGTAGCATTTTGTTTGACAAACATTTTTGCCACTGTTTTAGTATGCCGCCGCAGTTATTGTATAGCAAAATATAGCGCGTCAGAAAAAAAATCTGTTTGCCAACCTATTCTGCAGAATCCAGGGGCCATTATCCTACATCCTACATGCTGGTGACAGGGCTTTGTCATTGAGTACATCTGCCACCATGGGGGAAAAAAACTTGTAAGTTACAACACTTTGATAAAGTAGATGGGAAACACTTATAAATTCAAGAAATAACTTGTCGCAAAGTACAAGGTGTCCCCTTCTCTCTTTCCACTCATCGCGGCCTTCAGCAACAAGTCTTTAATTGAGTTAAAGTAAGGTTAAAAGTGAATTATCCGTCATTTACAAACCCCGTTTCCATATGAGTTGGGTAATTGTGTCAAATGTAAATATAAACGAAATACAATGATTTGGAAATCGTTTTCAACCCATATTCAGTTGAATATGCTACAAAGACAACATATTTGATGTCCAAACTGATAAACATTGTGTTGTTGTTGCAAATAATCATTAACTTTAGAATTTGATGCCAGCAACACCTCACAAAGAAGTTGGGAAAGGTGGCAATAAATACTGATAAAGTTGAGGTACGCTCATCAAACACTTATTTGGAACATCCCACAGGTGTGCAGTCTAATTGGGAACAAGTGGGTGCCATGATTGGGTATAAAAACAGCTTCCCAAAAAATGCTCAGTCTTTCACAAGAAAGGATGGGGTGAGGTACACCCCTTTGTCCACAACTGCGTAATCGTCAAACAGTTTAAGAACAACGTTTGTCAAAGTGCAATTGCAAGAAATTAAGGGATTTCAACATCTACGGTCCATAATATCATCAAAAGGTTTAGAGAATCTGGAGAAATCACTCCACGTAAGCGGCATGGCCAAAAACCAACAATGAATGATCGTGAACTTCGATCCCTCAGATGGCCCTGTATCAAAAACCGACATCAATCTCTAAAGGATTTTACCACATGGGCTCAGGAACACTTCAGAAAACCACTGTCACTAAATACAGTTCGTCGCTACATCTGTAAATGCAAGTTAAAGCTCTACTATGCAAAGGGAAAGCCATTTATAAATAACAACCAGAAACGCCGCCGGCTTTTCTGGGCCCGAGAACATCCAAGATGGACTGATGCAAAGTGGAAAAGTGTTCTGTGGTCTGACGAGTCCACATTTCAAATTGTGTTTGGAAATATTCAACATCGTGTCATCCGGACCTAAGGGGAAGCAAACCATCCAGACAGTTATCGACACAAAGTTCAAAAGCCAGCAGCTGTGATGGTATGGGGGTGCATTAGTGCCCAAGGCATGGGTAACTTACACATTTGTGAAAGCACCATTAATGCTGAAAGGTACATACAGGTTTTGGAACAACATATGCTGCCATCTAAGTGCTGTCTTTTTCATGGACGCCCGTGCTTATTTCAGCAAGACAATGCTAAGCCACATTCAGCACGTGTTACAACAGCGTGGCTTCGTAAAAAAAAAGATTGCAGGTACTTTCCTGGCCTGCCTGCAGTCCAGACCTGTCTCCCATCGAAAATATGTGACGCATTATGAAGCGTAAAATACGACAGCGGAGAACGACTGAAGCTCTACATAAAACAAGAATGGGAAAGAATTCCGCGTTCAAATATTCAACAATTAGTTTCCTCAGTTCCCAAACATTTATTGAGTGTTGTTAAAAGAAAAGGTGATGTAACACAATGGTGAACATGTCCTTTTCCAACTAAGCGCACGGAAGACTGGAAATCCCAACTATTTCGTATTTCTTTTTGCCCATTATCTTAACCATATCAGTTTTTAAGTAATCATGGACCAGGTCGACATGAAACATGCAACCAAGTGATCAAAATAATAGTTTTATATAACTTTACCACATAGGTCTCCAGGTCTGGAGATTGTGAGCAGCACCAAGTTCCTGGGGGTGCAGATAACTGACAAAATGACCTGGTCCCTACACACAGGAACTCTTGTAAAAAGAGCTCAGCAGCGCATGTACTTTTTGCGTCGGATGAAAAGCACACAACTACCTCCCCCCAATCTCAGCACATTCTACAGAGGCACTATAGAGAGCCGACTGAACAACTGCATCTCTGTCTGGTCTGGGGCCAGCAGTGCCTCTCAGACTGGAAGTCTCTGCAGAGAGTGGTGAGGACGGCTGAAACAATCATCAGGAATCTTCTTCCTCCTATCCAGGAAATTGCAAAAAAGCCGCTGCCTGACCAGGGCTCAGAAAATCTGTAAAGACTTCTCCGACCCCCACCAAGGACTGTTTTCACTACTGGACTGTAGAAAGAGGTTCTGCAGCCTCCGTAGCAGAACCTCCAGGTTCTGTAACAGCTTCTTCATTCAGACCATCAGACTCTTGAACGCATCATAATAATCCCCGCAATTCCCCCCAAAAATAGATTAACTCGCTGGAATATAAAGACAATATAACATACATCTATAAACGTGGATGCATATGCAAAAGCACAATATATTTATCTGTACAGTAATCTATTTATTTATATCTGCACATCATTGCTCTTTTATCCTGCACTACAACGAGCTAATGCAACAAAATGTTGTTCTTATCTGTTCTGTAAAAGTTCAAATTTAAATGACAATAAAAGGAAGTCCAAGTCTAAGTCAACATAGAGGCAACTTGATTTTCCACTCTACTGGTACCTTAATACTTCCACCTTGTCCCGTGTCTCCATCTCTACAAAAAAATGGTTGCAGACTGCGTTCAACTTTGTCAGTTTACGTATTTCACCGGGAAGGCCAGGTTTCATTACCTTAGTGCTATCGCTATAGTCATGACTCCTGTAAACCAAAGGCCGCAGCTGCTGTATTTGTTTACCAGGGAGACACCTGACACGAGGCACACTTCCTGTCCCTTACGTTTAATGTATACCATGTGGGAAACGGTACCCCTCTGTTTGACCGTAGACTCATTCAAGTACCTCGAGGTGTGGGTGGACAACAAGCTGGACTGGACTGTTAACATGGACCACTTGTATAGGAAAGGACAGAGCAGGCTGTACTTCCTGAGGAGGCTGCGCTCCTTCAACATTTGCAAAAAACTCTTGTCGATGTACTACCAGTCTGTGGTTGCCAGTGTTCTGTTCTGCATCGTAGTATGCTGGGGAGGCAGTACATCTTAGGATAGCTCCAGATTGGAGAAACTGAACAGGTGGACCGGCTCTAAGATTGGAACAAAACTGGACTCACTGTTGACGGTGGCAGAGAAGAGGACTGTCGAAAAACTACTAAGCATCATGGATGAAGCCAGTCACCCTCTGCATACCGTTATCAGTAGCCAGAGGAGCCTGTTCAGTGCTAGACTGCTTCATCCCAAGTGCAGGACTAACAGACAAAAAAAAAAACCCTACTTTGTCCCACACCCCATCAGACTGTACAACTCCTCTCTGGGGTGGGGTGGGGGGTGGGAGGAGGTACTAGGATGACAAAACTGAAATAAACTGCAACAAAAAAAACATGGTCACTACCGCCTAGTTTCTCTTGTTGAATTCTTATTTTTGCTGTTATATTTTTATTCTTATTGTTATATTTTCTATTTTATTTCCATTTACATCCCCTTTATTCACTTTTTACTTTAGAAATTTGCTCTTGATTCTGTACACTCCTGCTAGAATTTACATTTTCCTGAGGGAACTCCTGAAGGAATCAATAAGGTACTATCTATCTACAGTATCCATCTATCTTGGCTTCCTTTATGTCTTCCTTTAAATCAGCTAAACATGCCGACATGCACAAAGAACATACTGTACCAGCGACAGGACAGGCAAAAAGCGCCAGCAAAAAAATTAAGGGGAAAAACGTGGCAAACGACGGAGCCGAGAGGAACGGGCGCCAGTCTGGGTAGCCAGGTTGGGGGGTGAGCAAGTTTACCACACAACGTGAGAAATGAAAGGGGTTCTTTCAGGAGGGCGAAATCATGGAAACACAAACAACCTCAAATGAATATTAAAGTGCCAAAGCATATTTGTTGTTTTCGGGAGAGTGGAAAGGGCCATACGGGGGCGTACATGTGCATCCAATGAACGGCAAATAGCTCTTCCCGTACAAAATGCTCCCCAAAATTCAAGCATGATGTCACCATGAACCTGTTGTGAACTCAACACTGTCAACTACCATTACCGTCTCATCCCCCCACCACCGCCACCCCGCTTCACCGCACTACCTCCTCGTCCCCATCTTGTTCTCGGCCTTCCGCGCTTCATCTTTCGCCATGCGGCATTGTCTGGATGCATTTTTCTTTTCAACACAGACATGTGTCCCCTCCTCCCTCTTGCCAAACACACAAACTGCTCACAGACATTTGGAAAGTCTCAGCTCGAGCCGGGACAGTTTTAATCAGAACAAGCTGGCATATTTTGGCCAAGACCTGCACTTATGGTAATTCAATCAGAACGAGAAGGGAGAAGGGGAGGGTTGTAGAAAAGAAAAAAGTGTAAAGGGGCACACAGAGGGTAGTAGAGTGTGAGACGGGGAAATAAGAAAAACAGAGGGAGGAAAATGGAGACAGTGGGTGGATGGGGGGGCTGAGTGGTTGGAGGAGTTTGATCCACATGTGGCAATGATTGTCTCATTACAGCAGATATGTACAAGTGTTACTGCCTGGGGGACACGGGCTGATTGGGGGGCAAAGCATGCAAAAAAATGCAAATAAAAATTGGGTAATTGGACGAGAGACAAATTGGATAATTAGAGGACAGGATCAAGAGCCGTGGCTCCTAACAAAGACTTCTCCAAATTGAGGTCTTGGAAATTTTAAGGGCTTCCTGTACGGTGCTGAAGGCCATTCGAGCCTCCTCCTCCTCCTCCTCGTCAACTCACACGGAGACAGGAAGCATTTAGATGACGGTGTGGTCGAAAGGTCCATTATGGGTAATGTGTTGAAACGTTTTCACATAGCGCACGTCATTGTCAAAACCCTCCCCGCTCAAACAATAACGAGACCGTAGGCATTCCAGGCCACAAGATGGCGATGGTTTGTGGTGAAGTTAAGGTTAAAGTACCACTGGTAGTCACACACACACACTAGATGTGGTGAAATTTGTCCTCTGCATTTGGACCCATCCCCTTTTTCCACCCTCTGGGAGGTGAGGGGAGCAGTGGGTAGCAGCCGTGGCCGCGCTCAGGAATCATTTTGGTGATTTAACCCCGAAGTCCAACCCTTGATGCTGAGTGCCAAGCAGGGAGGTGATAGGTCCCATTTTTATAGTCTTTGGTATGACTCAGTCTGGGTTTGAACTCTTGACACTCAAACCACGAGGCCACTGAGCAGGTAAAAACAAGAAGTCACTGTTTTTTCCCCATACCATTCCCTACCCCGCCCCTATGTTCATTTAATTGAAAGCACCAGATCTCACCAAAAGGGATATAATCATACTTTTTATACAACAGCTGTATACATTGTTGTTTTAATTAACAAAATAAAAACCTCTATCTTGTTTACATGACATTTGTCTTAAAGGCCTACTGAAACCCACTACTACCCACCACGCAGTCTGATAGTTTATATATCAATGATGAAATATTAACATTGTAACACATGCCAATCCGGCTTTTTTAGTTTACTAAATTACAATTTTAAATTGACAGGGAGTTTCGTCTTGGAAACGTCGTGTAATGATGACGTGTACACAAGACGTCACAGGTTTTTAGGAAGTATGAGCGCTACGCACACACACAGCTAAATGTTGTCTGCTTTAACGGCATAATTACACAGTATTTTAGACATCTTTGTTGCTGAATCTTTTGCAATTTGTTCAATTAATATTGGAGAAGTCACAGTAGAAAGTTGGAGTTGGGAAGCCTTAGCCTTTAGCCACACAAACACACGGTGATTCCTTGTTTAAAATTCCCGGAGGTGAAACTTTACTATGGATCAGAGCGCGGTAAAGAGAACATGGATCCAGACCAAATGTCAACCAGCAGGTTTCGGTGAGAAAATTGTGGTTAAAAAGTCGCTTCTTACCAGAGAAAAGCTGAGCTTGGGCCGTCCATAAAGTATCCGTCGACTTCCCTGAGACACTGCCCGTCAACACACCCGTGGAGACACACTTCCGACTATCAGGTACTATTTAACTCACTAAAACACTAGCAACACAATAGAAGGATAAGGGATTTCCCAGAATTATCCTAGTAAATGTGTTTAAAAACATCGGAATGCATCCCAATGCTATCGTGTTTTTTTTTTGTTTGTTTTTTTCTAGTCCGTCGCTATCAATATCCTCATCCACAAATCTTTCATTCTCGCTCAAATTAATGGGGAAATTGTCGTTTTCCTGGCCCCGAACAGCACTTTTTGTTGGAGGCTGCCATTAAAAACAATGTGAATATATGAGGAGCCATCAACATGTGACGTCATCGTCTGAGACTTCCAGTAAAGGCAAGGCTTTTTTTATTAGCGACCAAAAGTTGCGAACTTTATCGTGGATGTTCTCTACTAAATCCTTTCAGCAAAAATATGGCAATATCGCGAAATGATCAAGTATGACACATAGAATGGACCTGCTATCCCCGTTTAAATAAGGAAATCTAATTTCTGTAGGCCTTTAATGTGGCCACATTTACAACCCCTTACAGAATTTGTGAAATTGTCAGATTGTCATTAATTTTGCAAAAAAAGAAAAAGAAAAAGCAGAAAACAGACATGACACAAAACTTTAATCATTTCAAATGGCAAATTTCTAGCTTTAAGAAACCGTAAAAGAAATTAAGAAAATAAATGGTGGTAGTCATTAACAGGGTTTTTTTTTTAGATCAAGCAGAAAAAAATTAAGGAATCACCCAATTTTGAGGAAAGGAATTGTGGAATCCCCTTGTAAATTTTCATTTCCAAAGCTAACACCTGCATCAGATTACATCTGTTCAGTAGTCTGCAGTTCACTGTGGCAGAGGGGTTAGTGCGTATACCTCACAACACGAAGGTCCTGAGTAGTCCTGGGTTCAATCTCGGGCTCGGGATCTTTCTGTGTGGAGTTTGCATGTTCTCCCCGTGAATGCGTGGGTTCCCTCCGGGTACTCTGGCTTCCTTCCACTTCCACAGACATGCACCTGGGGATAGGTTGATTGGCAACATTAAATTGGCCCTAGTGTGTGAATGAGAGTGTGAATGTTGTCTGTCTATCTGTGTTGGCCCTGCGATTAGGTGGCGACTTGTCCAGGGTGTACCTTGCCTTCCGCCCGATTGTAGCTTAGATAGGCACCAGAGCCCCCCGTTACCCCAAAGGGAATAAGCGGCAGAAAATGGATGGAAGGGCACTAGTCTGCAGTTAGGAGTGCTCACAACTCGGAGAGCTGTTGCACCAGGTGAGTTGACATGAATCATAGCTCCAACGCAAGAGATGTCCACTGAAACAAACGAGAGGATGATCAAGCCTCTTCAGGATACAACATCACGCAATGTTGCAAAAGATATTGATAGTCCAGATTTTAGAATGTGAACAAAGTACAAATAAATGGGAAGATTGTAAAAGGCAAGCATACTTGTAGAAATAGGAAAACATCAAAGTGTCGAGACAGAAAACTAACAACAAGCGATTAACACCCTAGATTTTTAACGAGACATTGGCACGCTCGTAGTTAGCGTGTGATTAGTGCGCTAGTTGTCAGCTAGCGGATGTCGTGCTAGTCAGCTCGCAATTAACACTCTAGCTGCCAGCTAACAATTGGCGCCCTAGTTGTCAATTAGCGATCGGCACACTAGTTGTTAGCGAGCGATCGGCATGTTAGTTTCCAGCTAGTGATTAGGGCATACTTGCCAACCTTGAGACCTCCTAATTTGGGATATTGGGGGGTAGCGGGACGTGTATATATTTTCAAGTATTTCCTATATATATATATATATATATATATATATATATATATATATATATATATATATATATATATATATATCCATCCATCTTTTACCGCTTATTCCCTTTTTGGGGTCGTGGGGGGCGCTGGCGCCTATCTCAGCTACAATCGGGCGGAAGGCGGGGTGCATCCTGGACAAGTCACCACCTCATCGCAGGGCCAACACAGATAGACAGACAACATTCACACTCACATTCACACACTAGGGCCAATTTAGTGTTGCCAATCAACCTATCCCCAGGTGCACGTTTTTAGAAGTGGGAGGAACCCACGCATTCACGGGGAGAACATGCAAACTCCACACAGAAAGATCCCGAGCCTGGGATTTAACCCAGGACTGCAGGACCTTCGTATTGTGAGGCAGACGCACTAACCCCTCTTCCACCGTGTATCATATATATATATATATATATATATATATATATATATATATATATATATATATATATACATGCGTTTGTTACGTCTCGCCTCGACTACTGTAACGTATTATTTTCGGGTCTCCCCATGTCTAGCATTAAAAGATTACAGTTGGTACAAAATGCGGCTGCTAGACTTTTGACAAGAACAAGAAAGTTTGATCACATTACGCCTGTACTGGCTCACCTGCACTGGCTTCCTGTGCACTTAAGATGTGACTTTAAGGTTTTACTACTTACGTATAAAATACTACACGGTCTAGCTCCATCCTATCTTGCCGATTGTATTGTACCATATGTCCCGGCAAGAAATCTGCGTTCAAAGGACTCCGGCTTGTTAGTGATTCCCAAAGCCCAAAAAAAGTCTGCGGGCTATAGAGCGTTTTCTGTTCGGGCTCCAGTACTCTGGAATGCCCTCCCGGTAACAGTTCGAGATGCCACCTCAGTAGAAGCATTTAAGTCTCACCTTAAAACTCATTTGTATATATATACAAAACTCATTTGTATATAGCCTTTAAATAGACTCCCTTTTTAGACCAGTTGATCTGCTGTTTCTTTTCTTTTTCTTCTATGTCCCACTCTCCCTTGTGGAGGGGGTCCGGTCCGATCCGGTGGCCATGTACTGCTTGCCTGTGTATCGGCTGGGGACATCTCTGCGCTGCTGATCCGGCTCCGCTTGGGATGGTTTCCTGCTGGCTCCGCTGTGAACGGGACTCTCGCTGCTGTGTTGGATCCGCTTTGGACTGGACTCTCGCGACTGTGTTGGATCCATTGTGGATTGAACTTTCACAGTATCATGTTAGACCCGCTCGACATCCATTGCTTTCCTCCTCTCTAAGGTTCTCATAGTCATTATTGTCACCGACGTCCCACTGGGTCATTATTGTCACCGATGTCCCACTGGGTGTGAGTTTTCCTTGCCCTTATGTGGGCCTACCGAGGATGTCGTGGTGGTTTGTGCAGCCCTTTGAGACACTAGTGATTTAGGGCTATATAAGTAAACATTGATTGATTGATTGATATATATAATCCGTTCATAGATGAGTATATCCGTTCAGCCACTGTGTTCAATGGAGAAGTCTGATCTACAAAATTTGCAGGCAGCATACCCCTTTCCCTTCGAGCTGTCCTGGATGAACTGGAAATATTTTTTCCAAACATTTTGGAACTTGCAAGCGTACTTCTTCATCTTACACGTCGTCGCCATGTCTCTTCTTCGTTCTGCTTCGTCTCTGTTATGTTTTTGGACATTACTACCTGCCGTAGTTTTGAAGCAATGCATAATGGGAATCCGGATGTTGTGTGTCAGTGTATTATCGTGTCGGCTGGAATAAACACATGCTGGGAAATAGCTCCGTGCCTGCCTACTATATGGGTTATAGATAAACCTATGGATAACGGAGACATATATAATAGTCTCCTTTTCAGGTGAGAGAGGACGCTAAAGGCAATGCCTTTAAGGCACGCCCCCAATATTGTTGTCTGGGTGGAAATCAGGAGAAATTCGGGAGACTGGTTGCCCCGGGAGATTTTCCGGAGGGGCACTGAAATTCAGGAGTCTCCCGGGAAAATCGGGAGGGTTGGCAAGTATGGATTAGGGGCACAATACGGTTACTATTTCTATACAGTTAGTATTGCACGTTAACAAGGTACTTTTAAAACCAGTTTAATGTAAAATACAATCATAATTTCATACAAGATATACAAGTAGGGGCTCCCTGTAAAATGTGTTGTTTGCAACTTCCTCACAGTTAAATTTTTCAGGGCAATAAATATAACAAGAACACCACTGGCTAGCTTATGTTACCGTTAGTGGTTTAACTTTGGGCTGGGCGGCATATCGATATACTCGATATATCGTGGGTTTGTCTCTGTGCGATATAGAAAATTATTATATCGTGATATTCGAGTATACGTTCTCACGCAGTTGCTTTTAGCTGCGAGCATTACACTACATGCGTTTCCCACTCTCTCTCTTTCTCACAGATACTTAAAGGAGCGCACCTTCTTACACACGTCACGTGTGCAACGTCAGACGCTCCCGCGGAGCAGAGAGGTAGCGACATGGTAACGTTAGCTGTGATGCTAACGGTGAGGTGAGAGTTGTAATACGAGAAAGAGAAGGTGCGAATCTGGTAACAAATAAAGGAAGAATTAATTACCAAGAAAAACCGCACGGGATCCATTGTCCAGCGGTGGTTTGGATTCAAGCGGAATATGTTCAACATTTATGTGGCAAAAGCGTTGCTACAAAAAGTAGCAGCACTGCTAATTTAGCATCATTTGAAAAGTCACCCGCTAGAGAATGAAGAGTGCTTGAAACTGCGCATGTCAACATCTCCCGCCGGTGGCACACCCAACAAAATGCCGAAGCAACTATTTCCACATCAACACCGTATGAAAAAAATAGTCAACAACAGAAGTAGACAACGTCCGCAGGAAAGCTCATTTTTATTTGACTGTTATTGAAATATATTGTGTGACATCATGCACAAAAGTGCACTTTATTTGTTTTAAACTATTGTAGTGGCGCTGTGTACAAAAAGTGCACTTTAATTTAGTGTTGTTTTGATATGTCATCTTAGTGACTTCATTTACAAAAGTGCACTAATAGCTTGTTTTAAAATGTCTCTGACAATCTTTGAAGGTATGCCAAGGGGTACGTGAGATTTTTTTTTAATATTCTAAAAAATAGCAACAATTCAAAAATCCTTTATAAATATATTTATTGAATAATACTTCAACAAAATATGAATATAAGTTCATAAACTGTGAAAAGAAATGCAACAATGCAATATTCAGTGTTGTAAGCTAGCTTTTTGTGGACATGTTCCATAAATATTGATGTTAAAGATTTATTTTTTTGTGAAGAAATGTTTAGAATTAAGTTGATGAATCCAGATGGATCTCTGTTACAATCCCCAAAGAGGGCACTTTAAGTTGATGATTACTTCTATGTGTAGAAATCTTTATTTATAATTGAATCACTTGTTTATTTTTCAACAAGTTTTTTGTTATTTTTATCTTTTTTTCCAAATACTTCAAGAAAGACCACTACAAATGAGCAATATTTTGCATTGTTATACAATGTAATAAATCAGAAACTGGTGACATAGTGCTGTATTTTACTTCTTTATCTCTTTTTTTCAACCAAAAATGCTTTGCTCTGATTAGGGGGTACTTGAATTAAAAAAATATTCACAGGGGGTACTTGAATTAAAAAAATATTCACAGGGGGTACATCACTGAAGAAAAGGTTTAGAACCGCTGCTCTAGGCATCTGTTAAATGTTGCAAAGGGCCCATTCGACAATATACTTTTATTTCACAGCCAGCACAGGTGTAAGGCCACACACCTAAAAAAAAAAAGCAGTAACAGATGGACAAACTCTGCACACACCACAGACCACAACCGGACTTAAGGCTTTTTTGTGGAAAACCTCACAGTCTAATACTTGCAGTATACAGTGGGCACTATGTTTGATTTCTTTGCAGAAACTATTTTTACAGGACATTTATTTGCTTGTATTTTGCCAGGCCTGATGACCACATGTGCACAAACACGCTACACAGGACGCACCTGGCTGCGATCTGCACACTGCTTGTTTCTTTCCCTCCCGGCAGGTTGTAATTTTAAAGTTTTTTTTTTTTTTAGCTTAATTTGGAAGGCGTGGGGCATTCAGCCCCTGAGAGCCATTGCAGGGTTTGTTTTATTGTCTAGTGCAGGGGTAGGGAACCTATGGCTCTCGAGCCTGATGTGGCTCTTTTAACTATATCTGTCTCTCAGATAAATCTCAGAAGACAGTAGCGAGGATTGCGAACATCGCAAAGTATTGGTTCCGCAAAGCTTTGTTGTTTCCAAAGGCGATGAATAATTCCGCTGGTAATCAGTGTTAAAATTAGCATTCAATATATAAAACATTCTCATGCATTTTAATTAGAGATGTCCGATAATATCGCCAGTCCGATATTATCGGCCGATAACTGTTTTGACATGTAATATCTGTAATTAGCGGTATCAGAAAGTGAAATGTATGACTTTTTAAAACGCAGCTGTACTGAGTGGTACACGGACGTAGGGGGAAGTACAGAGCGCCAATAAACCTTAAAGGCACTGCCTTTGTTGCGATCCGTGACTCGGATCTTCACATATTGTTTATTTTTCCATCTTTGTTCTCATTCTCCGTTTGATCCGTTTATTTCCCGTTTAGTCCATCACCATGGTTACTTATTAGTTTCAGCTGTTACTCCCGGTTCCTGCACACCTGTTCTGTTAATCACCTTCCCTTTATTAGCCTTCCTCTTTTCATTCTTCTGCCTGGGACTCTAATTTGCTCACATGCAACAAGTAACGTCAGGTATGTTTTTCTCGCTAGCTCATTAGCTAAACCACCTTATTGTCATCTTTAGCTCACATGCTAATCATCTTTGTTTTTACTTTTTGTGCCATCGTGCCAAGTCTTAGTTCTTTATATTTCCTAGCTTTCACGCTAGCGTCTTTTGTTTCCCTTTTTATTATCTCCAGTGTTTTTGTTCAGAGCTCACTTTTTGTTAATAAATTTGTTAGATCCTACCTTTGTTGTGTTCTTCGTTTGACGCAACCTCGAAGGAATCGAACCCGGTACCACGATGCCGAACCGGCGTTACAGCCTTTGTGTGCACACACACAAGTGAATGCAAGCATACATGGTCAACAGCCATACAGGTCACACTGAGGGTGGCCGTATAAACAACTTTAACACTGTTACAAATATGTGCCACACTGTGAACCCACACCAAACAAGAATGACAAACACATTTCAGGAGAACATCCGCACTGTAACACAACACATTAGAACAAATACCCAGAATCCCTTGCAGCACTAACTCTTTTGGGACGCTACAATATACACCCCCCGTTACGCCCTACCCTCCCCACACCTCAACCCCGCCCACCTCAACCTCCTCATGCTCTCTCAGGGAGAGCATGTCCCAAATTCCAAGCTGCTGTTTTGAGGCAGGTTAAAAAAAAATAATGCACTTTGTGACTTCAATAATGAATATGGCAGTGCCATGTTGGCATTTTTTTTCCATAACTTGAGTTGATTTATTTTGGAAAACATTGTTACATTGTTTAATGCATCCTGCGGGGCAACACAACAAAATTAGGCACAACAATGTGTTAATTTCACAACTGTATATATCGGTATCGGTTGATATCAGTAATGAAGAGTTGGACAATATCGGAATATCGGATATTGGCACAAAAGCCATTATTTGACCTCTCTAATTTTAATCCGCCCATCCGTTTTCTACCGCACCTGTTCATGTAGTCGCATTAATGGTAAGAAGCATTTTATTTGCTCTTTCAACTTTTCTTGATATCAGACAATATTTTTGGTATATTTAGATGTAATCTTTGCCTGATTGGCCACGCCTATAAGAACAGATGATGGACAACACGTCACAGTGGTCAGGTGACCCTTCTAAAGAAGACTGCAGATGACAGTCGAAACTTGTCAGGTAAAGATAATAAATATATATCTAAATATACCAAAAGTATTGTCTGATTATAAGAACATTTGAAAGAGTTTATGAACAAGAAGACATGATTACCTTTTTTGAGCAAGTATTATTATTGGTTAGCTTCAGAATAACAATGTCATTAAAAAGAATAAGAGACTTATTATACTTTAAAATGCACGCATTTAGTTGTATTCAGTGTTAAAAAATATTATCTGGCTCTCATGGAAATACATTTGAAAATATTTGGCTTTCATGGCTCTCTCGGTCAAAAAGGTTCCCGACATACAGTTTTAGGGTGTTAAGAGTTAAGGATGGGTACCAAATTCGGTATTTTCACAACTTTTTTCGACTGGGTATCGATTCACGTGAAATCAAACGGTGCCATATTCGGATACATTTGTTGCATGTGACGACACGTCTAGCGAAAGACTCGTACCATCTTAAAAAGTTGGTGGGGAAACAAGCATTCAAGTAGCACTCAGACGGACTCCCTCTTGGCAAGGGGTTGGCAACCCAAAAAGTTGAAAGAGCCAAAAATACCCGAAAAAAATCGGTCTGGGGCCACAAACATTTTTAAGCCTTACATAAGTGTTATAATGAAGGCAACACATGATGTAAGTGTCTATATTAGTTAAATGTCGCATGCTGAAGCAAATATTTGTTGACAGAAATGTTGAAATTTAATATTTGTTCAACACATTTTTACAACATTTAAAAACATTAGTAAAACGGAGGCTTCTCGGAGGGTGAGATAACTCCTGGAAATGACTTGCTCAGAATGGCCTTAGGTATAGATGTGTGTGTCCAAGCTTAAGGAAAGTGCAGGCTGTCTTCTTCTAGTGGATTTTCTTACAATCTTTGAGATCTGTGCAACGTTGGCTGTGGTCTGGAACAACATGGCACACAAACAACCATCAGAAATGCAGCCAATATTACATACAGATAATATGTCAAGAGACATGCAAATTTAAATTAAATACACAGAGGACATAAGTAAAGGAAATAAAATGAGCTCAAAAATATCCAAAAACGAGGCATAATGATGAAAGATGAAATACAGCTAACCAAAATAGTATGTTAGCATCGATTAGCTTGCAGTCATGCACTGACCAAATATGCCTGATTAGCACTCCACACAAGTCAACAAAGCTCACCTTTATGCATTCGTGCACAGTACAAAAAATGTGGTGGACAAAATGAGACAAAGATGAAGTGGCATAAAACATGTATTTCTGTGGCAGCGTCGGAGAAAGTTATACATGTAAACAAACTACAGTGAGTTCAAGGACTCCTTGGCGCTTGCCAATTCATTGAGTTAAACAGTGGGATTTTTAATTTGTAGGAAGGTTTGTGTTATGTTTGTCCTCTTACAGAAACCATATTAAAGCAAAAAATATATTTTTCCCCCACCTTTTTCCATTTTTATACATTTTTGAAAACTCTCCAGGGAGTCAATAGGGTGGCGCTAAAAAGACTGCATGCGGTTCTAACGCCGCCGGTTGCAGACCCCCGCTCTTGGTAATTTTGCAATTTTCCATGCCAACAAAGCAAGTATGCCTGATAGAAAACACTCAAACGTGCAGTTGTGCTCAACTTTCCAAAATGTGCTAGCTTGTTGCTAATTTGCATTGGCTGTTTTATGTACACGCTACTGATTAAAATTAGCTATTTTACATGGCCATTTCAGCACTTCGTAATTAAAGCTTAAACTATTCATTAAAAAATTACCCTGCCTTCCGCCCGATTGTAGCTGAGATAGGCACCAGCACCCCCTGCGATCCCAAAGGGAATAAGTGGTAGGAAATGGATGGATGGATGAACTAGGGTTGTATGGTATACTGGTATTAGTATAGTACTGTGATACTAATTAATCATACTCGGTACTATACCGCCTCTGAAAAGTACCGGTCCTCAGTGCCCCCATCGTCGTCACGTCGTGTCATTGCTAGTTTACGAGCAGACGAGCATGTTCGGCAGTGCACAATCACAGAGTACTTACAAACAGACACAGTGTGTAGACAGAAAAGGGGAGAACGGATGCACTTTGGCTTAAAAACTAACGATAAAGGTGAAGTTATAATACAGAAATGCCCACCGGAAGAGGTGATTTAAGACATGGCTAGTTAGTTAGCGGCTAAAGTCCAACCCAAGTCTGCAGTGTATTAGCTACTTGTAAATGACTAATCCTCGCCGCCATGGCGACAAATAAAGTACGTTTCTTACAAGTATCATCCCTGCAGGACGAGGAATAGCTAAACATGCTTCACTACACAATGTGGCTCACCGTCGTCAAAATTTACACAAACGCCATTGGTGGACCGACATCGAACATCCACTGTAATGATACCAAGTACAGTAGCGTATTTAGTCGATACTATGAATACCTCAATATTTTTTAGCATCACAACATCTTTTCGGTTTTTCCTCATTTATATTATGTTTATAAACTCACAAAATATGTCACTGAAAACATCAGAACTTTGAATAGGACCAATGTATGATCCTGTAACTACTTGGTATCGGATTGATACCCAAATTTGTGGCATCATCCAAAACTAATGTAAAGAAGAATAAGTATTTATTGCATTTTTAACAGAAGTGTAGATAGAAAATGTTAAAAGAGAAAGTAAGCAGATATTAACAGTAAATAAACAAGTAGATTAATAATTAATTTTGTACTACATGTCCTTAATAATTTTGACGAAATAATAGAACGATAAATAACACAATATGTTACTGCATACGTCAGCAGACTAAATTAGGAGCCTTCATTTGCTTACTTACTAATTAAAGACAAGTTGTCTTGTATGTTCACTATTTTATTTAAGGACAAACTTGCAATAAGAAACATATGTTTGATGTACCCTAAGATTTTTTGTTAAAATAAAGCTAATAATGCAATTTTTTGTGGTCCCCTTTATTTCGAAAAGTAACGAAAAGTATCGAAATAATTTTGGTTGCGGTACCACAATATTGGTATCGGGACAACACTATCATGAACACACAAAAGTATCATATATGGGTACCATTATTGAGTCTCAGGTGGGAAAATTGTACCGTATCGGTTCAAATGTGAAAAGCTACACATCCCAAGTTACAGTATGCCATCATCACGGTTTGCTACATACCTATGTTTTTTTTTGTTTTTTTGGGTTTTTTTTTTGTCCTGTCCAGCTTCTCAGGCAAATCATATAGTTGATGTAGATGCACATATCAGCTATTCAGATTTACTTTACCAAAGAGAAGTGTAGGATACTTCTCTTGTTGCCTTATTTGAATTTGACTTTATTAAATGTATTTATACTGCTTAGGCTGCTGCCCCCGCGACCCGACCTCGGATAAGCGGAAGAAGATGGATGGATGGATGGATGGATGGATATTATCATTTGGTGCAGCCGGGCCGGAGCAGGAGGGGATAGAAAGAGAAAAAAAGGAAGACAGAGGGGGAAATTGTGCGGATAAGAGGGGGATTAGACAGAGAGACATAAACAACAGCAAACACAACAACAACAACAACAAAAACAATAGAACAACACCAGCACGTACGATATGTATAAATATGATCGTAAAAGTGATAGCAAAGAAACGGTTAGTGAAATAAATAATAATAACATAGAAATGACAATGAGCATTTTTACACTACAACTGGAGCAATATAAATACCAATAGAAAAAGTGCTATACCTCGCCTTTGGAGGTCACAGTTCAGTTAATTTTGAGTACGGTAAAGGAAGAAAATGCTGGGCTTTTGTGTCAGCAGCTTTGATGATTTATGAACATGAAATGTAAAAATCTGCTACTCCCGTTACACCCCTAGTAATTAGTGACTCATCCAGAATATCACATGTGAAATAAATGTGTGCATCTATAACATGATGGTAGACTCTAAGAGTGGGCGTGCAAGGACATAATTACATAATTGGCCATGACGCATTTGGAAAAATATGATAGGCTGATTAGAAACACTAAAAATTGGCCCCAGTGTGTGAACGCTTGTTTGTCTACCTGAGTGCAGCTGGGATAGGCTCCAGCCCCCGCGCAATCCCAAGAGTAGGAAATGGATGTATATAGATACAGTACATGTACAGCACACAAAAAGAGCGTTATTTTTATTATGACAGGCCCTCGGGTGCTTTTAGAGAGGGAGTGGCCCGTTGACAAGATGAATGTGTGCTTTCAGTTCAGTCTCCAAAAGTCTCCACCACATTTGTCGCTGGCCGCTTTTTTTTTTTTTTGCAGTCTGATTTATGCTGTAACATTATGCACAGGGGTTTTAGTGTAAAAATGGATTTTGATTGTTTTATGTGCGTGGCATGGCCCCTGGCATTTCCCGCTCACTCTCCCTTTGCATTCCTGAGACAAAAGTAGATGCAGATAGAGCAGAGTGGTAATGTGGCGCACCATCACAAGAAGCTGCTTGTTGACAGATGTCAGCATATTTTAACTGTCGACTGCGACGTCTCTAAGTCTGTCTGCTGGAAATGACGTCATTTTTTTTTTTCCGTAACGAGGCCTTGTGTCAGGTGTGAGTTGCTGCTGCTGTCACAGTACAAAACTAGTTTTGTTTATCATCCTCAAAACTAGGAGCCCTCAACACTTGCATGCTCAATTCTCTTCCACCACCCCCGTCCAATTTTATTGCAAGCAGCTGTTTAATGTGTCAATGTGAGTGTGAATGTTGTCTGTCTATCTGTGTTGGCCCTGCGATGAGGAGGCGACTTGTCCAGGGTGTACTCTGCCTTCCGCCCGATTGTAGCTGAGATAGGCACCAGCGCCCACCATGACCCCAAAGGGAATAAGTGGTAGAAAATGGATGGAGATATATATATATATATATATATATATATATATATATATATATATATATATATATATATATACATACATATACACACATATATACATACATATTAATATACATTCATATACATGTATATACACATACATATACACCTATATATACATACATATATACAGTATATTTATAAACACATGTATATACATATGCACATATATGTATACATATATATACATATATCTGTGTATATGTATATGTTGTCTTTGTAGCATATTCAACTGAATATGGGTTGAAATGGATTTGGAAATCATTGTATTCCGTTTATATTTACATCTAAGACAATTTACCAACTCATAAGGAAACAGTCTTTGTATATATATATATATATATATATATATATATATATATATATATATTTATTTTTTTATTAACTTCGGACTTCTCGCGGGATTTTGGACGCTGGCGGGCCGCGTCCAGCCCGCGGGCCATAGTTTGGGGACCGCTGTGCTAGACAGTATATCTTATCCTTACTTGTAAATAAAGTCCATTCGCCTGACCTTCTGGACGGAGATCTCTATGACTTTGATGTAGAAGTCCTCCTTTTTCTCTTTTTCTTTGAGTTTTAAAAGTCTCTATTTCTCAATTGAGATAATTGCCACAAAAAGGCCAGCTCCTGTTTCTCCAAAAAGCAAGTGGTGTTTGTCAGCTCTTTTTATATGTCACGATTTTCCTTTACATTGGCATTGTGGATGCTGATATTTCGTCTCATTTAGAGCCAAATCAATACTTAATATTCCAAAAGTTTTTAAAGAAATCTGATCTTGAATGTGGGCAGGTGAGCATTCATGTTTTTCGAGGTTTTTTGGCAGCTTTTTCAGATCCATCCCATCCCATCCATTTTCTACCGCTTGTCCCTCTCGGTGTCGCAGGGGGTGCTGGAGCCTATCTCAGCTGCACTCGGGGTGAAGGCAGCGTACATCCTGGACAAGTCGTCACCTCAGTATATCTCATTTTGGTCCAAACACGGTGACTTCTTGAGAATAAAAGACAGGGAAAACAATAGACGATTTTTGGAGCACAGCAAAGAAGCCATTATTTTCCAGTATACCAATCCTTTTGAAATGAACAACTTATTTTCTGTCCTCGCACCTTTGAACCAAATCTGGGGGCTCTGGCGTTGGTCTCCCAGTATTAATGACTTCTTGCTGCGATTGAATATCCAGTCTTGAAAAATTCCTTATTTTAGAAATCAAATCCTCCATTTTTAGGGCAAAAATGCGTCACAGTGTGCGGGAAGCGTAACAGTTTTTGTCTGTTGTTTTCTTCTTCTACTTCTTGGGTCAGCCGCTGTTGGCAGTTTATGGAGGTTTGATATATCGCCCCCTACTGTGAGGCAGAGGTACTTGCTGCCTCATGGCCTGCCTTTTTCCTGTGGCACGCGCCCCCTCGCACGCACACACTCAATACACCTAGTGTGTAGCCGTGGAGGCACCACCTGTGTTTGCCTCACCCCTTGTCTGCCTTGTTATTTTGATCAGGAATCATGGAATTTCTACGATTTTGACCATTAAAATTGTCAAAATATACAGGAACCACATCAAAATCACATAGAAAGCATAGACCAAAAGAGAAATATTAAAACTTACATTTTATTACTTCGTTTTTGAACATCTCTTGGTTAAGCGTTTTACCCCCTTGGTGGCCAGGTGAGGCACTGTCTCACTTGCCTCCCCTGACAGAAAGTCACTGATATCAACACAAATCATACATATTTGTATTATATTGTAGTGTGCAATGTTAGAAGAGACTTTATCAAGTGAAATTCCTCAGAGAAAAATTGTAAGAATAAAACTATGGAATTAACTTATGCAGTCTTTAAGTTGAAGTTTTTTTGTTTTTTTCCCAGCATCTTGTGGCCACAATAATTTATTAAGTTAAGCTCATTATGTGTTAAGTTGAACGATGCGGACACCCATCCATTCATCATACCGCTTGTCCCGTTCGGAGTCGTGGGGGGTCTCTAGGCTACAGCGACCCCCCGCGATGCGGACACGTTTAGTAAAAATAAGAAACAACAGCCTATGGAATTAACCTATGCAGTCTTTACGTTGAAGTTTTTTGTTTTTTTTCCCCCCAACATCTAATGGTCACAATAACTAATTAAGTTAAGCTCATTATGTGGTAAGTTGAACGATGTGGACACATTTGTTAGTGGGTATTTTCTAATACCCTTCTGCCTGAGAGAAAGTAACTATTTGAAATTGATAGTGTGTATCAATTGCTTGCAGAGGTTTTATTTTTTGTGATCTCTACGATGGGCAGGGATCTACTGTGTTACAAGAAAAGGTTTAATTACACTCAAATTAATTCAAAACTGTTATTTAAAAATATCTATCCATCCATCCATCATCTTCCGCTTATCCGAGGTCGGGTCGCGGGGGCAGCAGCCTAAGCAGGGAAGCCCAGACTTCCCTATCTCCAGCCACTTCGTCTAGTTCTTCCCGGGGAATCCCGAGGCGTTCCCAGGCCAGCCGGGAGACAGTCTTCCCAACGTGTCCTGGGTCTTCCCCTTGGCCTCCTACCAGCTGGACGTGCCCTAAACACATCCCTAGGGAGGCGTTCGGGTGGCATCCTGACCAGATGCCCGAACCACTTCATCTGGCTCCTCTCGATGTGGAGGAGCAGCGGCTTTACCTTGAGCTCCTCCCGGATGGCAGAGCTTCTCACCCTATCTCTAAGGGAGAGCCCCGCCACCCGGCGGAGGAAACTCATTTCGGCCGCTTGTACCCGTGATCTTATCCTTTCGGTCATGACCCAAAGCTCATGACCATAGGTGAGGATGGGAACGTAGATTGACCGGTAAATTGAGAGCTTGCCTTCCGGCTCAGCTCCTTCTTCACCACAACGGATCGATACAACGTCCGCATTACTGAAGACGCTGCACCGATCCGCCTGTCAATCTCACGATCCACTCTTCCCCCACTCGTGAACAAGACTCCTAGGTACTTGAACTCCTCCACTTGGGGCAGGGTCTCCTCCCCAACCCGGAGATGGCACTCCACCCTTTTCCGGGCGAGAACCATGGACTCGGACTTGGAGGTGCTGATTCTCATTCCGGTCGCTTCACACTCGGCTGCGAACCGATCCAGTGAGAGCTGAAGATCCCGGCCAGATGAAGCCATCAGGACTACATCATCTGCAAAAAGCAGAGACCTAATCCCGTGGCCACCAAACCGGAACCCCTCAACGCCTTGGCTGCGCCTAGAAATTCTGTCCATAAAAGTTATGAACAGAATCGGTGACAAAGGACAGCCTTGGCGGAGTCCAACCCTCACTGGAAACGTGTCCGACATACTGCCGGCAATGCGGACCAAGCTCTGGCACTGATCATACAGGGAGCGGACTGCCACAATTAGACATTCCGATACCCCATACTCTCTGAGCACTCCCCACAGGACTTCCCGAGGGACACGGTCGAATGCCTTCTCCAAGTCCACAAAGCACATGTAGACTGGTTGGGCAAACTCCCATGCACCCTCAAGAACCCTGCCGAGAGTATAGAGCTGGTCCACAGTTCCACGACCAGGACGAAAACCACACTGTTCCTCCTGAATCCGAGGTTCGACTATCCGGCGAAGCCTCCTCTCCAGTACACCTGAATAAACCTTACCGGGAAGGCTGAGGAGTGTGATCCCACGATAGTTGGAACACACCCTCCGGTCCCCCTTCTTAAAGAGAGGGACCACCACCCCGGTCTGCCAATCCAGAGGTACCGCCCCCGATGTCCACGCGATGCTGCAGAGTCTTGTCAACCAAGACAGCCCCACAGCATCCAGAGCCTTAAGGAACTCCGGGCGGATCTCATCCACCCCCGGGGCCTTGCCGCCGAGGAGCTTTTTAACTACCTCAGCGACCTCAGCCCCAGAAATAGGAGAGTCCACCACAGATTCCCCAGGCACCGCTTCCTCAAAGAAAGACGTGTTGGTGGGATTGAGGAGGTCTTCGAAGTATTCCCTCCACCGATCCACAACATCCGCAGTCGAAGTCAGCAGAACACATTCCGCACCATACACGGTGTTGATAGTGCACTGCTTCCCCTTCCTGAGGCGCCGTATGGTGGTCCAGAATCGCTTCGAAGCCGTCCGGAAGTCGTTTTTCATGGCTTCCCCGAACTCTTCCCATGTCCGAGTTTTTGCCTCCGCGACCGCTAAAGCTGCACACCGCTTGGCCCGTCGGTACCCGTCCACTGCCTCCGGAGTCCTATGAGCCAAAAGAACCCGATAGGACTCCTTCTTCAGCTTGACGGCATCCCTCACTGCTGGTGTCCACCAACGGGTTCTGGGATTACCGCCACGACAGGCACCAACAACCTTGCGGCCACAGCTCCAATCAGCCGCCTCGACAATAGAGGTTCGGAACATGGTCCACTCGGACTCAATGTCCCGCACCTCCCTCGTGACAAATTCAAAGTTCTCCCGGAGGTGTGAATTGAAACTCTCTCTGACAGGAGACTCTGCCAGACGTTCCCAGCAGACCCTCACAATGCGCTTGGGCCTGCCAGGTCTGTCCGGCATCCTCCCCCACCATCGCAGCCAACTCACCACCAGGTGGTGATCGGTAGGAAGCTCCGCCCCTCTCTTCACCCGAGTGTCCAAAACATAAGGCCGCAAATCCGATGACACAACTACAAAGTCAATCATGGAACTGCGGCCTAGGGTGTCCTGGTGCCAAGTGCACATATGGACACCCTTATGTTTGAACATGGTGTTTGTTATGGACAATCCGTGACGAGCACAAAAGTCCAATAACAAAACACCACTCGGGTTTAGATCCGGGCGACCATTCTTCCCAATCACGCCTCTCCAGGTTTCACTGTCGTTGCCAACATGAGCGTTGAAGTCTCCCAGTAGGACAAGGGAATCACCGGGGGAGCACTTTCCAGTACTCCCTCGAGTGTACCCAAAAAGCGTGGGTATTCTGAACTGCTGTTTGGTGCGTAAGCACAAACAACAGTCAGGACCCGTCCCCCCACCCGAAGGCGAAGGGAAGCTACCCTCTCGTCCACTGGGTTGAACTCCAACGTGCAGGCTTTGAGCCGGGGGGCAACGAGAATTGCCACCCCAGCCCGTCGCCTCCCACTGCCGGAAACGCCAGAGTGGAAGAGGGTCCAGTCCCTCTCGAGAGAACTGGTTCCAGAGCCCTTGCTGTGTGTCGAGGTGAGTCAGACTATATCCAGCCGAAACTTCTCTACCTCGCGCACTAGCTCAGGCTCCTTCCCCCCCAGTGAGGTGACGTTCCACGTCCCAAGAGCTAGCTTCTGTAGCCGAGGATCGGACCGCCAAGTGCCCTGCCTTCGGCTGCCGCCCAGCTCACAATGCACCCGACCTCTATGGCCCCTCCTATGAGTGGTGAGCCCATTGGAGGGATGACCCACGTTGCCTCTTCGGGCTGTGCCCGGCCGGGCCCCATGGGGACAGGCCCGACCACCAGGCGCTCGCCATCGTGCCCCAACTCCGGGCCTGGCTCCAGAGCGGGGCCCCGGTGACCCACGTCCGGGCGAGGGAAATCTGGGTTCATTTTGTTGTAATTCCAGAGAAGTCTTTGAGCTGCTCTTTGTCTGATCACTCACCTAGGACCTGTTTGTCTTGGGAGACCCTACCAGGGGGCATGAAAGCCCCCAGACAATATAGCTCCTAGGATCATTGGGACACGCAAACTCCTCTACCACGGTAAGGTAAGGTAGCAGCTCAGAGAATATTTAAAATGAAATTCAATAAAGATATTACAATGGGACGGCGTGGCGCGGTGGGAGAGTAGCCGTGCGCAACCCGGGGGTCCCTGGTTCAAATCCCACCTAACACCAACCTCGTCACGTCCGTTGTGTCCTGAGCAAGACACTTCACCCTTGCTCCTGATGGGTGCTGGTTGGCGCCTTGCATGGCAGCTCCCTCCATCAGTGTGTGAATGTGTGTGTGAATGGGTAAATGTGGAAGTAGTGTCAAAGCGCTTTGAGTACCTTGAAGGTAGAAAAGCGCTATACAAGTACAACCCATTTATTATATTATTTATAATTAATAAACTAAATTTTAAAAAAGCAACTATATTTTTATATCATACTAAAGTGAGGGTCAGCTCTTTAGCGCCGCCCTAGTGGCTCCCTGAACCTCTTTCAGAGATGTGTGAAAATGGAAAAAAGATTAATACAATTTTTTATTTTTTCCATCCATTCATCCATCCATCCATCCATTTACTACCGCTTATTCCCTTTTGGGGTCGCGGGAGGCGCTGGCGCCTATCTCAGCTACAATCGGGCAGAAGGCGGTGTACACCCTGGACAAGTCGCCACCTCATCGCAGGGCCAACACAGATAGACAGACAACATTCACACTCACATTCACACACTAGGAAAAGATGAATACATTGTTTTATTTTTTGTTTTAATATATTTTCTGTAGGAGAATAAACATACAAACCTTCCTGTTAGGAACTCGTATGTCTGCTGTTGTGTGTCCCCGAGTATGCAAGAATCCAGGAGAGTTGAGTGAAGGTAAGAATATTTAATACTCATAAGAAAATTAGAAAAGCAAACATAAAGCAGTCGTGCAGATAAACGTTCTCAACATAGATTTTATCATCGAGCACTGAGTGCTCGAGTGAAACATAAATAGACACTAGTGTGATTGACAGCAGGTGTGAACCGCTGCCAATCAACGAAAAGAGAAAAACAACAGTGCTCCGTGAATAAAACAGGAAATACAACAAAATAAGAGCACTGAACAGGAAGTAAATACAAAAACACGAAAAACTAACAGAAATGAAGTGACAGATTGTCACACTTCCTACTTGTTAAAAATTCCACTGTTTGTATTAAACATGCTTCACTGTTGAGAGTATTTGGCAAACACCGTTTTGTCCTACTAATTTCAGTGATCGTTGAACTCATCATAGTTTGTTTTCATGTACAACTTCCTCCAAAGCCGCCATAGAAAGCCTTGTTTTATGCCACTTCTTCTTTGTCTCATTTTGTCCACCAAACGTTTTATGCTGTGCGGGAATGCACAAAGGTGAGTTTTGTTGATTTTATTGATTTGCTGGAGTGCTTATCAGGCATATTTGGCCTGCAAGCTAATCGATGCAAACATGGTATTTAGGCTAGCTGTATGCACATATTGCATCATTATGCCTTGTTAATAGGTACAAACCCCGTTTCCGTATGAGTTGGGAAGTTGTGTTGAATGTAAATATAAATGGATCACAATGATTTGCAAATCCTTTTCAACCCATATTCAATTGAATGCACTACAAAGACAAGATATTCTATGTTCAAACTCATAAAATTATTTTTTTTTTGCAAATTATAATTAACTTAGAATTTCATGGCTGCAACACGTGCCAAAGTTGTTGGGAAAGGACATGTTCACCACTGTGTTACATCACCTTTTCTTTTAACAACACTCAATAAACGTTTGGGAACTGAGGAAACTAATTGTTTAAGCTTTGAAAGTGGAATCCTTTCCGATTCTTGCTTGATGTACAGCTTAAGTTGTTCAACAGTCCAGGGTCTTGTTGTCGTATTTTACGCTTCATTATGCGCCACACATTTTCGATGGGAGACATGTCTGGACTGCAGGCGGGCCAGGAAAGTACCCGCACTCTTTTACTACAAAGCCACGCTGTTGTAACACGTGGCTTGGCATTGTTTTACTGAAATAAGCAGGGGCGTCCATGATAACGTTGCTTGGATGACAACATATGTTGCTCCAAAACCTGTATGGACCATTCAGCATTAATGCTGAGTTCACAGATGTGTAAGTTACCCATGCCTTGGGCACTAATACACCCCCATACCATCACAGATGCTGGCTTTTGAATTTTGCACCTATAACAATCCGCATGGTTATTTTCCTCTTTGTTCCGGAGGACACCACGTCCACAGTTTCCGAATATTATTTGAAATGTGGCCTCGTCAGACCACAGAACACTTTTCCACTTTGCATTAGTCCATCTTAAGATGATCTCGGGCCCAGTGAAGCCGGCGGGGTTCCTTGGTGTTGTTGATAAATGGCTTTCGCTTTGCATAGTAGAGCTTTAACTTGCACTTACAGATGTAGCGATCAACTGTAGTTACTGATAGCTGTTTTATGCAGTCTTCCTGAGCCCATGTGGTGATACCCTTTACACACTGATGTCGGTTTTTGATGCAGTACCACCTGAGGGATCAACGATCCGTGATATAATCGCTTACGTGCAGCTATTTCTCCAGATTATCTTAACCTTTTGATGATTTTATGGACCGTAGATGGTAAAATCCCTAAATTCCTTGCAATAGCTCGTTGAGAAATGTTGTTCTAAAACTGTTGGACAATTTGCTTACAAATTGGTGACCCTCACCCATACTTGTTTGTGAATTACTTAGTGTTTCATGGAAGCTGCTTTTATACCCAATCATGGAACCCACCTGTTTCCAATTAGCCTGCACACCTGTGGGATGTTCCAAATAAGTGTTTGATAAGCATTCCTCAACTTTATCAGTATTTATTGCCACCTTTCCCACCTTTTTTGTCACGTGTTGCTGGCATCAAATTTTAAAGTTAATGATTATTTGCAAAAAAAAAATGTTTATCAGTTTGAACATCAAATATCTTGTCTTTGTAGTGCATTCAATTGAATATGGGTCGAAAAGGATTTGCAAATCATTGTATTCCGTTTATATTTACATCTAACACAATTTCCCAACTCATATGGAAACGGGGTTTTTATATTTGAGCTCATTTAATTTCCTTTACTTGTCCTCTCTGTATTCATATTATATTTGCATGCCTTATGACACATTATCTGGATGTAATAGTGGCTGCATTTCAAATAGTTGTTTTTGTGCCATGTTGTTCCAGACCACAGCAAACGTTAACCAGCTTGCAAAGATTGTAATAAATCCATTTGAAGAATACAGCCTGCCGTTTCCATTAACTTGGACACACACATCTATACCTTTGGCCATTCTGAGCCAGTAATTTCCAGGAGTTATCTCATGCTGTGAGAAGCCTCCGTTTTACTAATGATTCCCAATGTTGCAAAAATGTGTAGAATAAAAATTAAAATACAACATACCTGTCAACAGAAATTTGTGTCAGCCTTTGATAGTAGGCTATTATATGTAATATAGACACTTACATCATTTGGTGCCTTCATTATAACACTTATATAAGGCTTTTAATTTTTTGGCGGCTCCGGCAGATTTTTTTTTTTGTATTTTTGGTACAACACGGCACTTTAAACATTTTGGTTTGCTGACTCCTGTACAAAGGGTTTAAAATATGTCAGTACATTTTAAAAATATCTTTAAAAAAATATATATATATATATCTAATAATTACTACTATAACATTTTCACCTGTTCCCAGACTGTATTCTGTAATACTGCTCAATTTTGATTAACACTGTACACGATGTACACACTCTTACGTAAGAGTGTGTACATCGAAGGGTGTTGGAACGCATACAGCAGGGGTGTCCAAACTTTATCCACTGAGGGCCGCACACTGAAAAATCAAAGCAAGTGGGGGCCATTTTGATATCTTTTATTTTTAAAAATCAATACAATATAAAAATATATACATTTGGGCCTCCACTCAGGCTTGATATCAGGGACCCCAAAGGGTTTTGGTCAAAAAAATATAAAAAATGTGTCATTATTCAGTTGATTTATTTATTATTATTACTCAAGTTTTAAATCTCTAGATCAACATTAAGTCTATCTGTCAATATAATTACTTTAAATATTTAAGCTGTATGGTCTTTTTGTCACAATATGTAATATTTTCACCCAATATTTTATTTAAGTGGAATAGTTGAGATTACATAATAATTGGAGCATTAAAAAGGTCAATAACTCATAACACCATTGATTTGAATTAATTATTATTTTTTGAGCAATGACATTAAAAACAAAACACACTAAAATTATTGGGGCTCCAAAAGGGTCCTACTCATTAAAGTGTTAGAAAATAAATCATACAATTTTTTTATTGTTTACATTTAACACAATAATCTCGAGATCAACTTCAGATCTATACGTCAATTAAAATTGTATTGTTATGTTTTTTTGTTTGTTCATTTTAGGCCCTTCTTTAAAAAAAACTGCTCAGTTTTTTATATGGCAAACAAAATATGCAACATTTTCCCCCAAAAAATATCTCAAAGTGGAAAATTTTACGTGATGTAATTGGAGCCTTGAATAGGCCAATAATTCATAATGACATTGATTTTGATTCATTATTATTTTTTAAAGAAAGAAACAGCCTGCATGGCAGTGTCACGCCCTATTTTTTGTTAACGCTATATTATAAAAATATAACGCTATATTATAAAAATATAACGCTATATTATAAAAATACGGACCTTTTGTTAACGCTATATTATAAAAAATAAGAATAAAATTAAGAAAACTATTTACAAACACAAGCTCTCCCGTCCAAAGGCAAAACCCAGTAACTCAATTTTGGTCAAAACTGAGCTGATAACAATTTTGGAGTTACTAGGTGATATGCTTTACATTAATGTATGCGATGTTGTGATTTGCTCCGTAAGTAAGCTGTTACGTGCATGGCAGGACCTAGCAACTACCACATAACCGCGTAGATACAACATAAAAACCTAGTATCTCAAGGGTATCTCTAGAAGTGAGTTACTAGGTTCTGCTTTTGGACGGGAGAGCAGCTTTGTGTTATTAGAGTAAACATTGCGACATTTTCTTGTTACATTTCACCTGTTTGCTCCTTTATATCACTTTTTACATATTAAACATTTTTCAAACGTATTTTCAAAACGTGCCGTGGGGCCGTTAAAAAATTACCTGTGGGCCGCAAATGGCCCCCGGGCCACAATTTGGACACCCCCTGGCATACAGGCAAGAAAGACATTTACGCAAAGTAACATTTATACTATTTGCAAGCTAACAAGCCCGACCTGACTTAATCAGAGACTGGTGGCCAGGATCTGACCTGCCCACAATATACTTTCATAATCACAAACATGCTTTTAATGAGTCCTCAGTGGAATAATACAATCATCCTTTCTCCATCTTGGTTGTGTGATGTCATTGGAAAACAATGCTCTTCAAAGGAAGAACATGGATACATTATCATATATAGTTTGTCAGTGACAAGCATATGACCCTGCAGGATGATCATATATTAAAAGGGCACCCTCTTTTGTTCTCTAATGATGTAAACACACATCTAGAGCATGTGTGAGGGCGAGGTTGTTGAAAGTCCGTCAGACGTCATCATAAGTTCTTAGACACAACCCGGCAGAGGTATTCACACCTGAATTGAGCTTACACTGCCACCGTGTGGACAAACGTTAACATAGTGAGGAGTGAGGTAATGATAGAGTGTGAATGTTGTCCATTTGTGTTGGCCCTGCTTTGAGATGGCGATTTGTCCACCCGAGCGCAACTGGGATAGGCTCCAGCAACCCCCGTCACCCCGAAAGGGAACAAGCGGAAAAAGAGAAGGATATATGGATGTATGGATGGATGGATGGATAGATGGATATCATGGGCTGTTAGACTCACTGTACTACATATGTAATCAAGAGAGCTGTTTTGTTTGAACCACCAGGGGGCAGTGTTGTCTTAACAGTCAGGGGTCACCAACCTTTTTGAAACCAAGAGCTACTTCTTGGGTACTGATTAATGCAAAGGGCTACCAGTTTGATACACACTTAAATAAATGGCCAGAAATAGCAAAATTGCTCAATTTACCTTTAATATATATATATATATATAAAGAAAATGAGTATTTCTGTCTGTCATTCCGTAATACATTTTTTTTCCCTTTTACGGAAGTTTTTTTGTAGAGAATAAATGATGAAAAAAAACACTTAATTGAACGGTTTGAAAGAGGAGAAAACAAAACAAAACAAAAATTATATTTTGAAACAGTTTATCTTCAATTTCGACTCTTTAAAATTTAAAATTAAACCGATTTGAATCTTTTTGAAAAAATTAAAAAAAGAATTTATGGAACATCATTAGTAATTTTTCCTGATTAACCAATCTGCACCACCAGGTGTGAATGAATGTTGAGTCCCACTTCTCTGTGAGCACTTTGAGTGTTTAGAAAAGCGCGATATAAATCTAACTTTTTTTTTTTTGTTAGAATATATAACAAATTGGACCAAGCTAAATTTCCAACAAAGACAAATCATTATTTCTTCTAGATTTTCCAGAACAAATTTCTTTAAAGAAATTCAAAAGACTTTGAAATTAGATTTAAATTTGATTCTACAGATTTTCTAGATTTGCCAGAATATATATTTTTTAATATTAATCATAATAAATTCGAAGAAATATTTCACAAATCTTCTTTGTTGGAAAAACAGAAGATAAAATGAAGAATTATACTAAAATGTATATATTGTTCTTTGCAGTAAAAAAAAAAACTGAACATTGATTTAAATTGTCAGGAAAGAAGAGGAAGGAATTTAAAAAGGTAAAAAGGGACATGTGTTTAAAAATCCTAAAATAATTTTTAAGGTTGTATTTTTTCTCTAAAATTGTCTTTCTGAAAGTTATAAAAAGCAAAGTAAAAAAAAAAAAAATTGATTTATTTAAACAAGTAAAGACCAAGTCTTTAAAACATTTTCTTGGATTTTCAAATTCAATTTGAGTTTTGTCTCTCTTAGAATTAAAAATGTCAAGCAAAGCGAGACCAGCTTGCTAGTAAATAAATACAATTTAAAAAATAGAGGCAGCTCTCTGGTAAGTGCTGCTATTTGAGCTATTTGTAGAACAGGCCAGCGGGCTACTCATCTGGTCCTTACGGGCTACCTGGTGCCCACGGGGACCGCGTTGGTGACCCCTGGTTTAGTGTAATTAAATTACATTGGTAAATAGATACACTATATTGCCAAAAGTATTTGGCCACCCATCCAAATGATCAGAATCGGGTTTCCTAATCACTTGGCCCGGCCACAGGTGTATAAAATCAAGCACTTAGGCAAGGAGACTGTTTCTACAAACATTTGTGAAAGAATGGGCTGCTCTCATGAGCTCAGTGATTTCCAGTGTGGAATTGTCATAGGATGCCACAAGTGCAACAAATCCAGTCGTGAAATGCCCTCGCTCGTAAATATTCCAAAGTCAACTGTCGGCTTTATTATAGGAAAATGGAAGAGTTTGGGAACAACAGCAACTCAGCCACGAAGTGGTAGGCAGTGTTGGGACTAACGCGTTACAAAGTAACCCATTAGTGTTACTGTAAATGCGTTACTTTCGGCAGTAACTAGTAGTCTAACGCGTTATTTTTTTATATTCAGTAACTCAGTTACCGTTACTACATGATGCGTTACTGCGTTATTTTACGTTTTTTTTTTTATTTATATAGTATCGGCTAGAAACTGAGAAGATCTGAGTGTGTTTTATTGGAGAGCTGCAGAAAAGGCGCGCTGTGTGTGTGTGTGTGTGTGGGTGTGTGTGTGTGTGTGTGTGTGTGTGTGTGTGTGTGTGTGGATGGCGTGTCTGTGTTTACTAACAAGACATCATCGCGGAGCCGAAGCAAAGTTTCTCAACAAAGAGGTATTCTCACTACTTTTTTTTTGTCTAGACTCGAGCACAGGGAAATAACATTTTAGTTAAATGTAAGTTGTGTCTTGGATCAAAAATCCCATCTACTGTCCAAAACAGCAATTCAAATCTCCTGAAACAGCTACAAAAGCAACATGCTTCGACAAAGCTAGTAAAGAGAGACACAGACTCCGATACCACTTCACCACTTTAAGGGACGGCATGGCGCAGTGGGGAGAGTGGCCGTGCGCAACCCGAGGGTCCCTGGTTCAAATCCCACCTAGTACCAACCTTGTCACGTCCGTTGTGTCCTGAGCAAGACACTTCACCCTTGCTCCTGATGGGTGCTGGTGGGCGCCTTGCATGGCAGCTCCCTCCATCAGTGTGTGAATGTGTGTGTGAATGGGTAAATGTGGAAGTAGTGTCAAAGCGCTTTTAGTACCTTGAAGGTAGAAAAGCGCTATACAAGTATAACCCATTTATCATTTATCATTTACCTTCACTTAAGGATTTCAAAGGACGGACTGCTAGCCAGGACAATAGTGATAGAGCCATTGCAGAGGATGTGCTAGAAGACATGCAGGTTATTTCTACAGTGGAGTCACCCGCTTTCAGGCAGCTAATTAGCACGATACCGGCATCAGACAGCAAATGGCACGGAAAACATTTTCCACGGACCTGGACAATCAGTACACAATCATGGAAAGTGAGCTAAAGAAAACACTCCAAACTCTGCCTCTGCTCATCATTCAGCACTGTAGGTACACACACTGTCAATTATCTTCTATACTGTTTCATTCTAGACTTCTAGAGTGTTTGATTATCACATCACTCTAAATGTATAGACAATAAAGTTCACAAACAAAGAGGGATCCTAGTGAGCCAGGCCAATCTTTCCTTTTCTCTAAACTAAAAGTGGGGAAATGCGCAGGGTATTCTGGGCTTCAGTACAGTGTTGATATCCTGAACACATTATTTTATTTCACAATTCCTTGAGAGAAAAAATGGCCTTGTTAGGTGTGTATTTAGCAGTATGTGTGCTGTATATAGTGAAATGGCATAATTATATCATGTGTGTTTTCCTTGCGTGAAGCCAGGTTTACAGCTATGTTGTGACATGTGACAAGTTATTATGCGGTTTGTTACTTATGTATGTTATGTTGCAGCAATTTAAAATAGTTTTGTCAATTTGTTCTGGTCTGAAATAAATTGGCCCTCTGAAACATATCTTTGTCTTTGTGTGTTGTATGTACACCACATTGCTTAGCAGAGTTCAGTGATGCAAATGCATGTCAACTTGATCAAAGATTGTATTATTCTCCAGTGCAATAACAGTACTGAAATTAATGATAAAAGGGCATTATTGAGAGCCTTAAAAAAAGTAACTCATTACTTTTTGGTGTAAGTAACTGAGTCAGTAACTGAGTTACTTTTGAAATTGAATAAATAGTAACTGTAACTAGTTAATGGTTTTCAGTAACCAACCCAACACTGGTGGTAGGTTGGGTAAACTGACAGAGAGGGGTCAGTGGATGCTGAAGCGCATAGTGCAAAGACTTTCTGCACAGTCAGTTGCTACAGAGCTCCAAACTTCATGTGACCTTCCAATGAGCCCACGTACAGTACGCAGAGAGCTTCGCTGAATGGGTTTCCATGGCCGAACAGCTGCATCTAAGCCATACACCACACAGTCCTATACAAAGCGTCAGATGCAGTGGTGTAAAGCACGTCATCACTGGACTCTACAGCAGTGGAGATGCGTTTTTCTGGAGTGATTAATCACACTTTTCCACCAGGCAATATGATGGACGAATCTGGGTTTGGAGGTTGCCAGGATAACGCTACAGTTCGGACTGCATTGTGCCGAGTGTGAAATTTGGTGGAGGAGGAATAATGGTGTGGGGTTGTTTTTCAGGATTTGGGCATGGACTCTTTGTTCCAGTGAAAGGAATTTTGAATGCTCCAGGATACCAAAACATTTTGGACAATTCCATGCTCTATCCATAGTGGGAACAGTTTGGAGCGGGCCCCTTCGTCTTCCAACATGACTCTGCACCAGTGCACAAAGAAAGTTCCATAAAGACATGGATGACAGAGTCTGGTGTGGATGAACTTGACTGGCTTGCACAGAGTCCTGACCTGAACCCAATCGAATACCTTTAGGATGAATTAGAACGGAGACTGAGTGCCAGGCCTTCTCGACCAAACATCAGTGTGTGACCTCACCAATGCACTTTTGGAAGAATATGATCAAAAATTCCCAAAAAAGCACTCCGCATCCTTGTGGACAGCCTTCCTAGAAGAGTTGAAGCTGTAATAGCTGCAAAAGGTGCACCGACATCATATTGAACCCTATGGGTTAGGAATGGCACGACACTTCAAGTTCCTATGTGAGTAAAGGCAGGTGGCCGAATACTTTTGGCAATATAGTGTAGATACATATTTAGTGTGTAACCTGTGAATTTTTACTTCATCTCATTTTGAAATGAAAATTGGAACTTCAAGGCGAGAAATATTTTATTTTTTTATTTATTCCACTTTTTGTTCCCCTTCATTATCCACGTTGAGAGGGGTATGCTATGTCTTGTTTTCCCCGCAGGGTGGTGCTGTTGTAGAGAGAAAATGGGTCAACAGTCGTCACGGTGTCACCTATTTATTATGAAAATGTACTTTCTGCCCTAAGAAAAACACCTATTTAAGTTGTGACTGTGTTACTTTTAAACGGGATGTGAACGTGAACATAAACGTGGTGCGTATTCACTGATGTTCTGGATGTTCTAGTGACCCAATTTGGCATGACCCAAATTACAAAAGCGGGCTTCATAGTTTTTTTTTTTGTTTTTTTTTTTAATTCTCAGATCCTGCCGTTTGAATCACATTTATTTGTGTTTTTATTTTTAATTGTTTTTAAGCTCGTGTTTCCACAAGCAGCTTCTGACCTACATTCGCTCCGTCCCAGTCAATCTGCGCCAATAGTTTGGCTGTGTGCAAAAACAACACAATCTGGAGGGAGGACAAACGTGACATGGTGGTGGGAGGAGGGGAAGGGGGGGGTGGGGGGTATAGCCGGCGGAAGTCACGCTGAGCACCGCCCACTTCGCACGTGCGGGCCTCGGACAAGCGCAGATCGTCTATAACGGAACAACAGCACTCACTTTGCCACACGCAGAGGTAGTCGTTCAGTCATGCGTCAAACACAAAAGGAATGCTGACAGGCTTTGAACCAACCAGTCAATGCAGTCATGCGGCTCATTCATACTAAGGAAGTGAGTTTGTAGTATGAACTAGAAATAATGTTAGTAAAAAGAAACCCCCATTGTAAATACATATATATACATATATATATATATACATATATATATATATACATATATATATATATATATACATATATATATATATATATATATATATATATATATTTTTTTTTTTTTTTTTTTTTTTTTATTAATAATGTCCAAAGTACGGTGATGGGAGCCAATTTTGGCCTAAACTAACATGTTGGCCATCCATCCATCCATTTCCTACCGCTTATTCCCCTTTGGGGTTGCGGGGGGGGCGCTGGTGCCTATCTCAGCTACAATAGTCTTCTTCAAATAGCTTGACCTACACTGGATTAGTTTTAGCATATATAATATATAAACAGGAACCACGGTGTAAGAGGGGTTGGTGCGTCTGCCTCACAATACAAAGGTCCTGAGTAGTCCTGGGTTCAATCCCAGGCTCGGGATCTTTCTGTGTGGAGTTTGCATGTTCTCCCCATGAATGCGTGGGTTCCCTCCGAGTACTCCGGCTTCCTCCCACTTCCAAATAAATGCACCTGGTGATAGGTTGATTGGCAACACTAAATTGGCCCTAGTGTGTGAATGTGAGTGTGAATGTTGTCTGTCAATCTTTGTTGGCCCTGCGATAAGATGGCGACTTTTCCAGGGTATACGCTGCCTTCCACCCGATTGTAGCTGAGATAAGCACCATGGATGGATATATATATATATATATATATATATTTTTATTTTTTATTTTTTTTTTTTTTGGGGTTAATAGCAATGTCCGAAGTACGCTCATGGGAGCCCTTTTTGGCCTAAGCTAACATGTTGGCATATTCTTCTAATAGCTTGACCTACACTGGATTGGTTTTAGCATATATAATTGTGGAGTGACGGAGCCGACAGTGGGATAGGACAGACAGCGGTCCTACCCGAGATGGCGGCCAGGAGGCGGGACATGCGGCGGAGAGGAGAGGCCTAGCGCACTCAGAGCGACGCTGCAGCCAGCAGAGTCAGGTGCGTAAGCGGCATTCTTGCAATCTATCTCTACATCTTCTGCTGCAGTATAAAAGGGGAGAGGGAGGTACGATCGCGGCAGAAGTAGGCGAGGAAACCCCGGACAACAACGACCACGAGCACGACGAGAGAGACCCTGAGCGAGATGAGCCCCCGCAGCAGACGCACCCACGGAAAGGTGCGCCACAACGAGCAGGAAGAGCCAGAGAGCTAGAAATTGGCGCGACCGACTGGCAAGACAATATGTTTGTTGAAAGAATAAACGAAAGTCAAACCTGTTACGATGCGTCCTGTACCGAATGTCACAGCAACCCACACGATGACGGCTGGAGACCCGTCACAATAATATATAAACAGCCACCACGGTGGAAGTGGGGTTAGTGCGTCTGCCTCACAATACGAAGGTCCTGAGTAGTCCTGGGTTCAATCCCAGGCTCGGGATCTTTCTGCGTAGAGTTTGTATGTCCTCCTTGTGACTACGTGGGTTTCCTCCGGGTACTCCGGCTTCCTCCCGCTTCCAAAGACATGCACCTGGGGATAGGTTGATTGGCAACACTAAATTGGCCCTAGTGCGTGAATGTTAGTTTGAATGTTGTCTTGTCTATCTGTGTCGGCCCTGCGATGAGGTGGTGACTTGTCCTGGGTGTACACCGTCTTCCACCCGATTGTAGCTGATGATAGGCTCCAGAGCCCCCCACCACCCTGAACGGAATAAGCGGTAGGAAATGGATGGACGGATGGATTTATTTAATTTTTTGTTTAATAATAATGGCCATGGGAGTCATTTTTGGCCTAAGCTAACATGTTGGCATCTTCATCAAATAGCTTGACCTACACTGGATTGGTTTTAGCATATATAACATATAAACGTTGAGACTAGAGATGTCGATAAATGCTTTAAAATGTAATATCAGAAATTATCGGTATCGGTTTCTGACAAGTTCTTCAGGTTTTTTCTCAGCCGTGCCCAATTTGAGAGGGCCAGTTGGACTCAAGGAGGACACAAAAGGACTACTCAATCCTCTTTCTTTGTGATTTATTGATGTTTGATTTGAAGCAATACAATAGAGTGGGTTATCGGTGTAAATCAATGAATGAACAGAGTGAATAGTCGAATAGTCGGTGTAAGTGTAAATGAATGGATGAACAGAATGAATAGTTGAATAGGTTGATAACCTTAACCATATAGAAAAAAACCCACATTAGTGTTTCATGAACGTACATCATAATACATGCTTTGCTTTCCTTTAAATCAATCCAATCAAAATTGATTTCCACTGATAGGGCCCAGGTTTAAGAATAACTGAAACATTTCCAATAATATGAATGAAATTAAATTTAAACAATCCATCCTAATTATAAGTTTTTAAATGTACTTTCAGTCAACTTAAACAATTTTGTAAACATCAGTGAAATTATCTTTTTTAAACATTCTCCTCAGTGTAGTGATGGGTCCGGCAACACCGATGCATCGGCGCATGCGTCGAGCTCATAGAGCACAAAACCCTGTGTCGGTGCGCGTACCGCTCTTAGAAAGTCACGTGACCGATCATGAGCTGTTTCGGTCACGTGACCGATACGCGAACTGTGTTGAACTGACGCGTGCGCGCCAAACTGTGTTTATAAGGAAGCGCCTCCGTCAACGAGATGCTGCTGCCAACAGAATCGCCGCACTTCTTTTGTTGGTCATTTGTCATTTATCGTCGTCAGAGATAATTTTCGCCGTGTGGGAATATTTTGATCTTATATCGGGGAAAAAAAGGTATTTGTGTTAATTTCCTTGTCGTTTCTTCCTGTTTTCTCAAAGTTTCCAGCATTGTCCCACCCACACAAACATCCTATTGGTTACATTAAAAAGCGGTATTAACCAAATCTCTTCGATAGCTCAGTTGGTAGAGTGGAGGACTGTAGTTGTTCATGCTGAGTTCCTTAGGGCACTTGTTCAAATCCAGCTCGAATCCATTACCTTTTTACCATGAATCGATTAACGTTGAAAAACTTATTCGGGTCTTACCATTTAGTGGTCAATTGTACGGAATATGTACTGTACTGTGCAATCTATCAATCAACAGTGCTTATTCAGAGTGCATGTAAAAAAAAGAAAGAAAAAAAATAAATTCCCAGTCCACAAGTATCCTCAGTCACAACACGTTCTTAGATTTCCATGTTATGATACATGAGCATACCATTTAGTGGTCAATTGTACTGAATATGTACTGAACTGTGCAATCTACTGATAAAAGTTTCAATCAATCATGTTCACATTATTTATTGACTGTATCTAAAAAAGATAAACATTTATTTTTATTTAAATGAAGATATGAAATAATCCTAAATGAAATACAATGACTTGGTTTATATTATTGTATATACTAGGTCAGTGGTTCTCAAATGGGGGTACGTGTACCCCTGGGGGTACTTGAAGGTATGCCAAGGGGTACGTGAGGTTTTTCAAAAATATTCTTAAAATAGCAACAATTCAAAAATACTTTATAAACATATTTATTGAATAATATTTCAACAAAATATGAATGTAAGTTCATAAACTGTGAAAAGAAATGCAACAATGCAATATTCAGTGTTGACAGCTACATTTTTTGTGGACATGTTCCATAAATATTGATGATAAAGATTTCTTTTTTTGTGAAGAAATGTTTAGAATGATGTTCATGAATCCAGATGGATCTCTATTACAATCCCCAAAGAGGGCACTTTAAGTTGATGATTACTTCTATGTGTAGAAATCTTTATTTATAATTGAATCACTTGTTTATTTTTCAACAAGTGTTTAGTTATTTTTATATCTTTTTTTCCAAATAGTTCAAGAATGACCACTACAAATGAGCAATATTTTGCACTGTTATACAATTTAACAAATTCAGAAACTGATGACATAGTGCTGTATTTTACTTCTTTATCTCTTTTTTTCCACCAAAATGCTTTGCTCCGATTAGGGGGTACCTGAATCAAAAATATTTTCACAGGGGGTACATCACTGAAAAAAGGTTGAGAACCACTGTACTAGGTCATAAAATCAGTCTCAGTTAAGTGGGTCCATAGGTTGCCTGTAGGGATTTTTAATGTCCAGCAGATGTCAGTATTTAATGACACAGTATTGACACAGTATCAATACAGTTTTGCAATGTGTCAAAACGTTTCATGACGCCTCATCAACCCATCACTACGTTAGTGCAAACAAGCACTTATTTCCCTTGGTTTCCTCACCAGTTGCGTCTTCTGAGTCCACACAGGAGCTGCCTTCCTTCCTCTTGGCAGCATGTCAAAAAAAAAAGGGGGTGACTGACTCAAGCTCAAACAATTTGAGCATGTGCTCTGAGCAGGTAAACAGGTGAATTCAATCAAACCAATCGGTTGGAAGCAGGTGGAGATGTTCAGCCCTCAGCTCTCACTGTTGCCCCTTCAGGCCTGGAGTGTGCTCTACAAATCAGTTGTGTTTGGGCTGCTCTGTACTTTGACTTGACAGTTTCATAAAGTAAAATTAAAGACTTTCTCAAACGCCTCGCGGAAAATTAGTATACTCTGGACCAGATCTGGGCCAAGTAAGGCCTGGAGGCCGCATGCGTCCCGTCAATCTTTTTAATCTGGCCCTTCGGGCATTCCCCAAATTTTTGTTTTAGATCTTTAAAATGGAAAGTGTAGCTGCCATTATGATGTGCAGTGATGTTTTCAAATTAGCGTAAGTCTTGAACTAGACAAAGTATTTCAATGGTTGGAATCTACACTTTTGCATTATATGCTAGTTACTATGGTAATCTAATTAGTTACTATAGTAATCTAATTAGTTACTATGGTAATCTACGTCACAGAAGCTCAGACGAGTGTGGGTGGGGAGCGTTTCCACAGAGTGTTTCCAGAGCGGCCAGCCTGAAATGCGGGTGTCAGGAACAGTTGCAGAAGGAGATTTTTACAACAAAGTTCTGAAGCTTAGTGATATCTCAGATTGTAGTTTTTTTTTGTTTTTTTTTACATATTTCGCTGTTTGTTGTTTTTTTTTTGTTGCGTTTGGCTTGATTATATGTCGATGGAAAGGGGGTGTGACGTTCATATATTGTCAATATTCAGTGTTTTATCATTCAAAGTTAATATTGTAAATCCCACATTATTTCATGTATATTCTGGGTGTCTCATTCGGTAAAAATGTTTTTAATTCCATTCCGTTTTTTTAAGGCTGTCTTTTATAACGTTTTCAGCATTCAATCAGACATTATTATGATGTTTTGTATTAGAGTTCCTAAAAATCGGACACATTTTTTTCTCAAAATTTGGCCCCCTGAGTCAAAATAATTCCCGAGGCCTGCTCTGGACTGAAGCTGTGTGCCTTCATTGTTTTTGTAGCTGTTGTTTTGAGGCATGTTTAAAAAAATAACGCACCTTTTTAAAGTCAAAGTATAGTATTTCCCATAGTTGTAATGGGTTCAGGATTATCTCAGGGAGACCATGTCCCAAATTCTGAGCTGTTTTGCGGCATGTTAAAAAACAATAATGCACTTTGTGACTTCAATAAAAAAATATGGCAGTGCCATGTTGGCACTTTTTTCCATAACTGGAGTTGAAGTTGTTCTCTTATTTTGGAAAAGCTTGTTTTTTATTGATTGATTGAAACTTGTATTAGTAGATTGCACAGTTCAGTACATATTCCGTACAACTGACCACTAAATGGTAACACCCAAATAAATGTTTCAACTTAAACGGCTATAGAAAGTTTTTCTATTCGGGCTTCAGTACATCAATACTCTTACAAATATTAAATTATTTAATTTTTTTAAGTAAACAAACAATTTTGTCGTCAGTCCAAAAATGGGTGCTCCGAGATGCTGCAGATGCCATGTTGGCTTTGTTTGTTTTGCTTGAACGGAATCTGCTTTCGGGTTATATCCTCTCAAGCGACACAAACCCACTTGAGAGATGTGGTTTTCAATCGTATAAACCCGGTGAGCTAGTAAGACTTTTCAAAAACCCAATACAATCGGATTTAGGTGTTTCCATGGGTTATAGGATGCCCAGCTAGAGCCAAACTATTTGATAAATTGGACTACTTTAGTGCATGGACACATACTGACTGTTATTGTTATCATCACTGTATTGTTGAATGTGCTAAAAAAAAGTATTTATACTTACATCAAAGTATTTTAACCAAGTTTTTTTTTAATATATAAACCCTAGTGTGTGAATGTAAGTGTGACATGTGAATGCTGGTCTATCTGTGTGGGCCCAACAATGAGGTGGCAACTTGTCCAAGGTGCACCCTGCCCTCCGCCCGAGTGCAGCTGAGATAAGTTCAACCTACGACACTGAGATGGATAAGCGATAGAAAATGGATGGATCAATACAAACAATATATTTTCCGTGGCACATAAAATACTGTTTTGCCTTAAGACTTTGAGTGTTTAAATGTGTTGATGTTATTTTGTTTTAATTTGTTTACGATGTTAGAGTATTTTGTTTAAGCACGTCCTGATTATGGCACGTCACTAATCCTAGCATGCTTCTCCATAAAATGAGCTTTGTCACTGGTCTGTGAGTTCATCAAAGTGCGGTTATTAATCACAGTTTTATGATCATTTACAATTTGAACGGTTTGTGCCAACTCGGGGAAGTTTTACAGCAGTTTATCATGAAGACCGGTAATAATTATATCTCTGGAATACTTTGGCCGACAGGGGCAAACGCGCTGCTAAGTCCAAAACACACGCAAACCCCTAAAACACATGCAACGTCACAAAACACAACACATAGGTGAGGGGCAAATGCACAGCAACATCCAAAACATATACGAACCGCCAAAACACACGCAATACGAGGAAACAGCAAAATTACAAGGAAACCCGAAAGTTAGCTGTGTAGGGTCAAATGAGTTCAAATTGATTAAATAAATAGATAATGAAGTGTCATCTGATGAATTAAAATTTTAATTAGACACAGTAAAATGGTTTAGGTGGCGTGGTTGGGTTAAGAAGAGAGTATATTTACAGCCAATATTTTTATATTGGCTGTAATCAATATATATATTAATGTGTGTATATATATATATATATATATATATAAGTATATATGTATATATATATATATACATATATATATATATATATATGTATATACATATATACATATATACATATATATATATATACATATATATATATATACATATATATATATATATATATATGTATATACATATATACATATATATATATATATATATATATATATATATATATATACATATATATATATATATATACATATACATATATATATATATATATATATATATATATATATATATATATATACATATACATATATATATATATATACATATATATATATATATATATATATATACATATACATATATATATATATATATACATATATATATATATATATATATATATATATATATATATATATATATATATATATATATATATATATATATATATATATATATATATATATATATATATATATATATATATATATATATATATATATATATATCCATCCATCTTCTTCCGCTTATTCGAGGTCGGGTCGCGGGGGCAACAGCCTAAGCAGGGAAGCCCAGACTTCCCTTTCCCCAGCCACTTCGTCTAGCTCTTCCCGGGGGATCCCGAGGCGTTCCCAGGCCAACCGGGAGACATAGTCTTCCCAACGTGTCCTGGGGCTTCCCCGTGGCCTCCTACCGGTTGGACGTGCCCTAAACACCTCCCTAGGGAGGCGTTCGGGTGGCATCCTGACCAGATGCCCGAACCACCTCATCTGGCTCCTCTCGATGTGGAGGAGCAGCGGCTTTTACTTTGAGTTCCTCCCGGATGGCAGAGCTTCTCACCCTATCTCTAAGGGAGAGCCCCGCCACACGGCGGAGGAAACTAATTTCGGCCGCTTGTACCCGTGATCTTATCCTTTCGGTCATGACCCAAAGCTCATGACCATAGGTGAGGATGGGAACGTAGATCGACCGGTAAATTGAGAGCTTTGCCTTCCGGCTCAACTCCTTCTTCACCACAACGGATCGGTACAACGTCCACATTACTGAAGACGTCGCACCGATCCGCCTGTCGATCTCACGATCCACTCTTCCCTCACTCGTGAACAAGACTCCTAGGTACTTGAACTCCTCTACTTGGGGCAGGGTCTCCTCCCCAACCCGGAGATGGCACTCCACCCTTTTCCGGGCGAGAACCATGGACTCGGACTTGGAGGTGCTGATTCTCATTCCGGTCGCTTCACACTCGGCTGCAAACTGATCCAGTGAGAGCTGAAGATCCCGGTCAGATGAAGCCATCAGGACCACATCATCTGCAAAAAGCAGAGACCTAATCCTGCGGTCACCAAACCGGAACCCCTCAACGCCTTGACTGCGCCTAGAAATTCTGTCCATAAAAGTTATGAACAGAATCGGTGATAAAGGACAGCCTTGGCGGAGTCCAACCCTCACTGGAAATGTGTTCGACTTACTGCCGGCAATGCGGACCAAGCTCTGGCACTGATCGTACAGGGAGCGGACTGCCACAATAAGACAGTCCGATACCCCATACTCTCTGAGCACTCCCCACAGGACTTCCCGAGGGACACGGTCGAATGCTTTCTCCAAGTCCACAAAGCACATGTAGACTGGTTGGGCAGACTCCCATGCACCCTCAAGAACCCTGCCGAGAGTATAGAGCTGGTCCACAGTTCCACGACCAGGACGAAAACCACACTGTTCCTCCTGAATCCGAGGTTCGACTATCCGGCGTAGCCTCCTCTCCAGTACACCTGAATAAACCTTACCGGGAAGGCTGAGGAGGGTGATCCCACGATAGTTGGAACACACCCTCCGGTCCCCCTTCTTAAAGAGAGGAACCACCACCCCGGTCTGCCAATCCAGAGGTACCACCCCCGATGTCCACGCGATGCTTCAGAGTCTGGTCAACCAAGACAGCCCCACAGCCTCCAGAGCCTTAAGGAACTGCGGGCGGGTCTCGTCCACCCACGAGGCCTTGCCACCGAGGAGCTTTTTAACTACCTCAACGACCTCAGCCCCAGAAATAGGAGAGTCCACCACAGATTCCCCAGGCACTGCTTCCTCATAGGAAGACGTGTTGGTGGGATTGAAGAGGTCTTCGAAGTATTCCTTCCACCTATCCACAACATCCGCAGTTGAGGTCAGCAGAACACCATCCGCACCATACACGGTGTTGATAGTGCACTGCTTCCCCTTCCTGAGGCGGCGGATGGTGGTCCAGAATCGCTTCGAATCCGTCCGGAAGTCATTTTCCATGGCTTCCCCGAACTCCTCCCATGTCCGAGTTTTTGCCTCAGCGACCGCTGAAGCCGCACACCACTTGGCCTGTCGGTACCTGTCCACTGCCTCCGGAGTCCTATGAGCCAAAAGGACCCGATAGGACTCCTTCTTCAGCTTGACGGCATCCCTCACCGCTGGTGTCCACCAAGGGGTTTTAGGATTGCCGCCCCGACAGGCACCAACTGCCTTGCGGCCACAGCTCCGATCAGCCACCTCGACAATAGAGGTTCGGAACATGGTCCACTCGGACTCAATGTCCAGCACCTCCCTCGTGACATGTTCGAAGTTCTTCCGGAGATGGGAATTGAAACTTTCTCTGACAGGAGACTCTGCCAGACGTTCCCAGCAGACCCTCACAATGTGTTTGGGCCTGCCAGGTCGGTTCGGCATCCTCCCCCACCATCGCAGCCAACTCACCACCAGGTGGTGATCGATAGAAATTTACGCCCCTCTCTTCACCCGAGTGTGCAAAACATAAGGCCGCAAATCCGATGACACAACTACAAAGTCGACCATGGAACTGCGGCCTAGGGTGTCCTGGTGCCAAGTGCACAGATGGACACCCTTATGTTTGAACATGGTGTTTGTTATGGACAATCCATGACGAGCACAAAAGTCCAATAACAAAACACCACTCGGGTTCAGATCCGGGCGGCCATTCTTCCCAATCACGCCTCTCCAGGTTTCACTGTCGTTGCCAACATGAGCGTTGAAGTCCCCCAATAGGACAAGGGAATCACCCGGGGGAGCACTTTCCAGTACTCCCTCGAGTGTACCCAAAAAGGGTGGGTACTCTGAACTGCTGTTTGGTGCGTAAGCACAAACAACAGTCAGGACCCGTCCCCCCACCCGAAGGCGGAGGGAGGCTACCCTTTCGTCCACTGGGTTGAACTCCAAAGTGCAGGCTTTAAGCCGGGAGGGCAACCAGAATTGCCACCCCAGCCCGTCGCCTCTCACTGTCGGCAACGCCAGAGTGGAAGAGGGTCCAGTCCCTCTCGAGAGAAGTGGTTCCAGACCCCTTGCTGTGCGTCGAAGTGAGTCCGACTATATCCAGCCGGAACTTCTCCACTTCGCGCACTAGCTCAGGCTCTTTCGCCCCCAGTGAGGTGACGTTCCACGTCCCAAGAGCTAGCTTCTGTAGCCGAGGATCGGACCGCCAAGTGCCCTGCCTTCGGCTTCCGCCCAGCTCACATTGCACCCGACCTCTATGCCCCCTGCTATGGGTGGTGAGCCCATTGGAGGGGTGACCCACGTTGCATCTTCGGGCTGTGCCCGGCCGGGCCCCATGGGAACAGGCCCGGCCACCAGGCGCTCGCCATCGTGCCCCACCTCCGGGCCTGGCTCCGAAGGGGGGGCCCCGGTGACCCGCGTCCGGGCGAGGGAAATCTGGGTCCATGTTTTCTCTTCTTCATAGAGGTCTTCGAGCTGCTCTTTGTCTGATCCCTCACCTAGAACCTGTTTGCCTTGGGAGACCCTACCAGGGGGCATAAAGCCCCCGGACAACATAGCTCCTAGGATCATTGGGACACGCAAACTCCTCTACCACGATAAGGCGGCAGCTCAGAGAGGAGTACATATATATATATATATATA